>NW_025956933.1:0-44573 GCF_023159225.1 Perognathus longimembris pacificus
GCTCATTTAGCACCTGCACTTAAGAAGGGAGTAGGCAGCAGTATATCAGGGAGTAAAACTTCTGAGAATAAAAACAGCTGGAGCTTGTTAAGGTAATTACACAGGGGAAAGGATAATGTACTGGGAACTCCTCAGAAGAATCTGATTTGTGGTGAGGTGAGAGACATAAAAGCTCATTTAGGAACGACATGAACATGCTGCGTAGGTAGCTGTTTATCAGTAAATATCTCCACTGAGATTAAGAAAGCAGTAGCTTAATAAATTAAGTACTTCCTGGTATGGTTACTGTACTGGTAACTCCCCAAAAGAATCTGGATTGTGGTGAGGGAACAGAGAAAAAATCTCATTTAGAACCTGCACTTTCGAAGGGGGTAGGCAGCTGTATATCAGGGAGTAAACCATCTGAGAATAAAAACAGCTGGAGCTTGTTAAGGTAATTACACAGGGGAAAGGATAATGTACTGGGAACTCCTCAGAAGAATCTGATTCGTGGTGAGGGGAGAGAGATAAAAGCTCATTTAGGAACGACATGAACATGCTGCGTAGGTAGCTGTTTATCAGTAAATATCTCCACTGAGATTAAGAAAAGCAGTAGCTTAATAAATTAAGTACTTCCTGGTATGGTTACTGTACTGGTAACTCCCCAAAAGAATCTGGATTGTGGTGAGGGAACAGAGAAAAAAGCTCATTTAGGACCTGCACTTACGAAGGGGGTAGGCAGCTGTATATCAGGGAGTAAACCTTCTGAGAATAAATACAGCTGGAGCTTGTTAAGGTAATTACACAGGGGAAAGGATAATGTACTGGGAACTCCTCAGAAGAATCTCATTCGTGTTGAGGGGAGAGAGATAAAAGCTCATTTAGGAACGACATGAACATGCTGCGTAGGTAGCTGTTTATCAGTAAATATCTCCACTGAGATTACGAAAAGCAGTAGCTTAATAAATTAAGTACTTCCTGGTATGGTTACTGTACTGGTAACTCCCCAAAAGAATCTGGATTGTGGTGAGGGAACAGAGAAAAAAGCTCATTTAGAACCTGCACTTTCGAAGGGGGTAGTCAGCTGTATATCAGGGAGTAAACCTTCTGAGAATAAAAACAGCTGGAGCTTGATAAGGTAATTACACAGGGGAAAGGATAATGTACTGGGAACAATTCAGAAGAATCTGATTTGTGGTGAGGTGAGAGACATAAAAGCTCATTTAGGAACGACATGAACATGCTGCGTAGGTAGCTGTTTATCAGTAAATATCTCCACTGAGATTAAGAAAAGCAGTAGCTTAATAAATTAAGTACTTCCTGGTATGGTTACTGTACTGATAACTCCCCAAAAGAATCTGGATTGTGGTGAGGGAACAGACAAAAAGGCTCATTTAGGACCTGCACTTTCGAAGGGGGTAGGCAGCTGTATATCAGGGAGTAAACTTTCTGAGAATAAAAACAGCTGGAGTTTGTTAAGGTAATTACACAGGGGAAAGGATAATGTACTGGGAACTCCTCAGAAGAATCTGATTTGTGGTGAGGGGAGAGAGATAAAAGCTCATTTAGGAACGACATGAACATGCTGCATAAGTAGCTCTTTATCAGTAAATATCTCCACTGAGATTAAGAAAAGTAGTAGCTTAATAAATTAAGTACTTCCTGGTATGGTTACTGTACTGGTAACTCCCCAAAGAATCTGGATTGTGGTGAGGGAACAGAGAAAAAAGCTCATTTAGTACCTGCACTTACGAAGGGGGTAGGCAGCTGTATATCAGGAAGTAAACCTTCTGAGAATAAAAACAGCTGGAGCTTGTTAAGGTAATTACACAGGGGAAAGGATAATGTACTTGGAAATCCTCAGAAGAATCTGATTCGTGGTGAGGGGAGAGAGATAAAAGCTCATTTAGGAACGACATGAACATGCTGCGTAGGTAGCTGTTTATCAGTAAATATCTCCACTGAGATTAAGAAAAGCAGTAGCTTAATAAATTAAGTACTTCCTGGTATGGTTACTGTACTGGTAACTCCCCAAAAGAATCTGGATTGTGGTGAGGGAACAGAGAAAAAAGCTCAATTAGGAACTGCACTTACGAAGGGGGTAGGCAGCTGTATATCAGGGAGTAAACCTTCTGAGAATAAAAACAGCTGGAGCTTGTTAAGGTAATTACACAGGGGAAAGGATAATGTACTGCGAACTCCTCAGAAGAATCTGATTTGTGGTGAGGGGAGAGAGATAAAAGCTCATTTAGGAACGACATGAACATGCTGCGTAGGTAGCTGTTTATCAGTAAATATCTCCACTGAGATTAAGAAAAGCAGTAGCTTAATAAATTAAGTACTTCCTGGTATGGTTACTGTACTGGTAACTCCCCAAAAGAATCTGGATTGTGGTGAGGGAACAGAGAAAAAAGCTCATTTAGGACCTGCACTTACGAAGGGGGTAGGCAGCAGTATATCAGGGAGTAAACCTTCTGAGAATAAAAACAGCTGGAGCTTGTTAAGGTAATTACACAGGGGAAAGGATAATGTACTGGGAACTCCTCAGAAGAATCTCATTCGTGGTGAGGGGAGAGAGATAAAAGCTCATTTAGGAACGACATGAACATGCTGCGTAGGTAGCTGTTTCTCAGTAAATATCTCCACTGAGATTAAGAAAAGCAGTAGCTTAATAAATTAAGTACTTCCTGGTATGGTTACTGTACTGGTAACTCCCCAAAAGAATCTGGATTGTGGTGAGGGAACAGAGAAAAAAGCTCATTTAAGACCTGCACTTACGAAGGGGGTAGGCAGCTGTATATCAGGGAGTAAACCTTCTGAGAATAAAAACAGCTGGAGCTTGTTAAGGTAATTACACAGGGGAAAGGATAATATACTGGGAACAATTCAGAAGAATCTGATTTCTGGTGAGAGGAGAGAGATAAAAGCTCATTTAGGAACGACATGAACATGCTGCGTAGGGAGCTGTTTATCAGTAAATATCTCCACTGAGATTAAGAAAAGCAGTAGCTTAATAAATTAAGTACTTCCTGGTATGGTTACTGTACTGGTAACTCCCCAAAAGAATCTGGATTGTTGTGAGGGAACAGAGAAAAAAGCTCATTTAGGACCTCCACTTTCGAAGGGGTAGGCAGCTGTATATCAGGGAGTAAACCTTCTGAGAATAAAAACAGCTGGAGCTTGTTAAGGTAATTATACAGGGGAAAGGATAATGTACTGGGAACTCCTCAGAAGAATTTGATTTGTGGTGAGGGGAGAGAGATAAAAGCTCATTTAGGTACGACATGAACATGCTGCGTAGGTATCTGTTTTTCAGTAAATATCTCCACTGAGATTAAGAAAAGCAGTAGCTTAATAAATTAAGTACTTCCTGGTATGGTTCCTGTACTGGTAACTCCCCAAAAGAATCTGGATTGTGGTGAGGGAACGGAGAAAAAAGCTCATTTAGGACCTGCATTACGAAGGGGGTAGGCAGCTGTATATCAGGGAGTAAACCTTTTCAGAATAAAAACAGCTGGAGCTTTTTAAGGTAATTACACAGGGGAAAGGATAATGTACTGGGAACTCCTCAGAAGAATCTGATTTGTGGTGAGGTGAGAGAGATAAAAGCTCATTTAGGAACGACATGAACATGCTGCGTAGGTAGCTGTTTATCAGAAAATATCTCCACTGAGATTAAGAAAAGCAGTAGCTTAATAAATTAAGTACTTCCTGGTATGGATACAGTACTGGTAACTCCCCAAAAGAATCAGGATTGTGGTGAGGGAACAGAGAAAAAAGCTCATTTAGGACCTTCACTTACGAAGTGGGTAGGCAGCTGTATATCAGGGAGTAAACCTTCTGAGAATAAAAACAGCTGGAGCTTGTTATGGGAATTACACAGCGGAAAGGATAATGTACTGGGAACTCCTCAGAAGAATCTGATTTGTGGTGAGGGGAGAGAGATAAAAGCTCATTTAAGAACGACATGAACGTGCTGCGTAGGTAGCTGTTTTTCAGTAAATATCTCCACTGAGATTAAGAAAAGCAGTAGCTTAATAAATTAAGTACTTCCTGGTATGGATACTGTAGTGGTAACTCCCCAGAAGAATCTGGATTGTGGTGAGGGAACAGAGAAAAACTTCATTTAGGACCTGCACTTACGAAGGGGGTAGGCAGCTGTATATCAGGGAGTAAACCTTCTGAGAATAAAAACAGCTGGAGCTTGTTAAGGTAATTACACAGGGAAAGGATAATGTACTGGGAACTCCTCAGAAGAATCTGATTTGTGGTGAGGGGAGAGAGATAAAAGCTCATTTAGGAACGACATGAACATGCTGCGTAGGTAGCTGTTTATCAGTAAATATCTCCACTGAGATTAAGAAAAGCAGTAGCTTAATGAATTAAGTACTTCCTGGTATGGTTACTGTACTAGTAACTCCCCAAAAGAATCTGGATTGTGGTGAGGGAACAGAGAAAAAAGCCCATTTAGGACCTGCACTTACGAAGGGGGTAGGCAGCTGTATATCAGGGAGTAAACCTTTTGAGAATAAAAACAGCTGGAGCTTGTTAAGGTAATTACACAGGGGAAAGTATAATGTACTGGGAACTCCTCAGAAGAATCTCATTCGTTTTGAGGGGAGAGAGATAAAAGCTCATTTAGGAACGACATGAACATGCTGCGTAGGTATCTGTTTATCAGTAAATATCTCCACTGAGATTAAGAAAAGCAGTAGCTTAATAAATTAAGTACTTCCTGGTACGGTTACTGTACTGGTAACTCCCCAAAAGAATCTGGATTGTGGTGAGGGAACTGAGAAAAAAGCTCATTTAGGACCTGCACTTACGAAGGTGGTAGGCAGCGGTATATCAGGGAGTAAACTTTCTGAGAATAAAAACAGCTGGAGCTTGTTAAGGTAATTACACAGGGGAAAGGATAATAAACTGGGAACTCCTCAGAAGAATCTGATTTGTGGTGAGGGGAGAGAGATAAAAGCTCATTTAGGAACGACATGAACATGCTGCGTAGGTAGCTGTTTATCAGTAAATATCTCCACTGAGATTAAGAAAAGCAGTAGCTTAATAAATTAAGTACTTCCTGGTATGGTTACTGTACTGGTAACTCCCCAAAAGAATCTGGATTGTGGTGAGGGAACAGAGAAAAAAGCTCATTTACGACCTGCACTTACGCAGGGTTGTAGGCAGCTGTATATCAGGGAGTAAACCTTCTGAGAATAAAAACAGCTGGAGCTTGTTAAGGTAATTACACAGGGGAAAGGATAAAGTACTGGGAACTCCTAAGAAGAATCTGATTTGTGGTGAGGGGAGAGAGATAAAAGCTCATTTAGGAACGACATGAACATGCTGCGTAGGTAGCTGTTTATCAGTAAATATCTCCACTGAGATTAAGAAAAGCAGTAGCTTAATAAATTAAGTACTTCCTGGTATTGTTACTGTACTGGAAACTCCAAAAAGGTATCTGGATTGTGGTGAGGGAACAGAGAAAAAAGCTCATTTAGCACCTGCACTTAAGAAGGGAGTAGGCAGCAGTATATCAGGGAGTAAAACTTCTGAGAATAAAAACAGCTGGAGCTTGTTAAGGTAATTACACAGGGGAAAGGATAATGTACTGGGAACTCCTCAGAAGAATCTGATTTGTGGTGAGGGGAGAGAGATAAAAGCTCATTTAGGAACGACATGAACATGCTGCGTAGGTAGCTGTTTATCAGTAAATATCTCCACTGAGATTAATAAAAGCAGTAGCTTAATAAATGAAGTACTTCCTGGTATGGTTACTGTACTGGTAACTCCGCAAAAGAATCTGAATTGTGGTGAGGGAACAGAGAAAAAAGCTCATTTAGTACCTGCACTTACGAAGGGGGTAGGCAGCTGTATATCAGGGAGTAAACCTTCTGACAATAAAAACAGCAGGAGCTTGTTAAGGTAATTACACAGGGGAAAGGATAATGTACTGGGAACTCCTCAGAAGAATCTGATTTGTGGTGAGGGGAGAGATATAAAAGCTCATTTAAGAACGACATGAACATGCTGCATAGGTAGCTGTTTATCAGTAAATATCTCCACTGAGATTAAGAAAAACAGTAGCTTAATAAATTAAGTACTTCCTGGTATGGTTACTGTACTGGTAACTCCCCAAAAGAATCTGGATTGTGGTGAGGGAACAGAGAAAAAAGCTGATTTAGGACCTGCACTTACGAAGGGGGTAGGCAGCTGTATATCAGGGAGTATCGCCTCTGAGAATAAAAACAGCTGGAGCTTGTTAAGGTAATTACACAGAGGAAAGGATAATGTACTGGGAACTCCTCACAAGAATCTGATTTGTGATGACGGGAGAGAGATAAAAGCTCATTAAGGAACGACATGAACATGCTGCGTAGGTAGCTGTTTATCAGTAAATATCTCCACTGAGATTAAGAAAAGCAGTAGCTTAATAAATTAAGTACTTCCTGGTATTGTTACTGTACTGGAAACTCCAAAAAGGTATCTGGATTGTGGTGAGGGAACAGAGAAAAAAGCTCATTTAGCACCTGCACTTAAGAAGGGAGTAGGCAGCAGTATATCAGGGAGTAAAACTTCTGAAAATAAAAACAGCTGGAGCTTGTTAAGGTAATTACACAGGGGAAAGGAAAATGTACTGGGAACTCCTCAGAAGAATCTGATTTGTGGTGAGGTGAGAGACATAAAAGCTCATTTAGGAACGACATGAACATGCTGCGTAGGTAGCTGTTTATCAGTAAATATCTCCACTGAGATTAAGAAAAGCAGTAGCTTAATAAATTAACTACTTCCTGGTATGGTTACTGTACTGGTAACTCCCAAAAGAATCTGGATTGTGGTGAGGGAACAGAGAAAAAAGCTCATTTAGAACCTGCACTTTCGAAGGGGGTAGGCAGCTGTATATCAGGGAGTAAACCATCTGAGAATAAAAACAGCTGGAGCTTGTTAAGGTTATTACACAGGGGAAAGGATAATGTACTGGGAACTCCTCAGAAGAATCTGATTCGTGGTGAGGGGAGAGAGATAAAAGCTCATTTAGGAACGACATGAACATGCTGCGTAGGTAGCTGTTTATCAGTAAATATCTCCACTGAGATTAAGAAAAGCAGTAGCTTAATAAATTAAGTACTTCCTGGTATGGTTACTGTACTGGTAACTCCCCAAAAGAATCTGGATTGTGGTGAGGGAACAGAGAAAAAAGCTCATTTAGGACCTGCACTTACGAAGGGGGTAGGCAGCTGTATATCAGGGAGTAAACCTTCTGAGAATAAATACAGCTGGAGCTTGTTAAGGTAATTACACAGGGGAAAGGATAATGTACTGGGAACTCCTCAGAAGAATCTCATTCGTGGTGAGGGGAGAGAGATAAAAGCTCATTTAGGAACGACATGAACATGCTGCGTAGGTAGCTGTTTATCAGTAAATATCTCCACTGAGATTAAGAAAAGCAGTAGCTTAATAAATTAAGTACTTCCTGGTATGGTTACTTTACTGGTAACTCCCCAAAAGAATCTGGATTGTGGTGAGTGAACAGAGAAAAAAGCTCATTTAGAACCTGCACTTTCGAAGGGGGTAGGCAGCTGTATATCAGGGAGTAAACCTTCTGAGAATAAAAACAGCTGGAGCTTGATAAGGTAATTACACAGGGGAAAGGATAATGTACTGGGAACAATTCAGAAGAATCTGATTTGTGGTGAGGTTAGAGACATAAAAGCTCATTTAGGAACGACATGAACATGCTGCGTAGGTAGCTGTTTATCAGTAAATATCTCCACTGAGATTAAGAAAAGCAGTAGCTTAATAAATTAAGTACTTCCTGGTATGGTTACTGTACTGATAACTCCCCAAAAGAATCTGGATTGTGGTGAGGGAACAGACAAAAAGGCTCATTTAGGACCTGCACTTTCGAAGGGGGTAGGCAGCTGTATATCAGGGAGTAAACTTTCTGAGAATAAAAACAGCTGGAGTTTGTTAAGGTAATTACACAGGGGAAAGGATAATGTACTGGGAACTCCTCAGAAGAATCTGATTTTTGGTGAGGGGAGAGAGATAAAAGCTCATTTAGGAACGACATGAACATGCTGCATAAGTAGCTCTTTATCAGTAAATATCTCCACTGAGATTAAGAAAAGTAGTAGCTTAATAAATTAAGTACTTCCTGGTATGGTTACTGTACTGGTACCTCCCCAAAGAATCTGGATTGTGGTGAGGGAACAGAGAAAAAAGCTCATTTAGTACCTGCACTTACGAAGGGGGTAGGCAGCTGTATATCAGGAAGTAAACCTTCTGAGAATAAAAACAGCTGGAGCTTGTTAAGGTAATTACACAGGGGAAAGGATAATATACTTGGAAATCCTCAGAAGAATCTGATTCGTGGTGAGGGGAGAGAGATAAAAGCTCATTTAGGAACGACATGAACATGCTGCGTAGGTAGCTGTTTATCAGTAAATATCTCCACTGAGATTAAGAAAAGCAGTAGCTTAATAAATTAAGTACTTCCTGGTATGGTTACTGTACTGGTAACTCCCCAAAAGAATCTGGATTGTGGTGAGGGAACAGAGAAAAAAGCTCAATTAGGAACTGCACTTACGAAGGGGGTAGGCAGCTGTATATCAGGGAGTAAACCTTGTGAGAATAAAAACAGCTGGAGCTTGTTAAGGTAATTACACAGGGGAAAGGATAATGTACTGCGAACTCCTCAGAAGAATCTGATTTGTGGTGAGGGGAGAGAGATAAAAGCTCATTTAGGAACGACATGAACATGCTGCGTAGGTAGCTGTTTATCAGTAAATATCTCCACTGAGATTAAGAAAAGCAGTAGCTTAATAAATTAAGTACTTCCTGGTATGGTTACTGTACTGATAACTCCCCAAAAGAATCTGGATTGTGGTGAGGGAACAGACAAAAAGGCTCATTTAGGACCTGCAATTTCGAAGGGGGTAGGCAGCTGTATATCAGGGAGTAAACTTTCTGAGAATAAAAACAGCTGGAGTTTGTTAAGGTAATTACACAGGGGAAAGGATAATGTACTGGGAACTCCTCAGAAGAATCTGATTTGTGGTGAGGGGAGAGAGATAAAACCTCATTTAGGAACGACATGAACATGCTGCATAAGTAGCTCTTTATCAGTAAATATCTCCACTGAGATTAAGAAAAGTAGTAGCTTAATAAATTAAGTACTTCCTGGTATGGTTACTGTACTGGTACCTCCCCAAAGAATCTGGATTGTGGTGAGGGAACAGAGAAAAAAGCTCATTTAGTACCTGCACTTACGAAGGGGGTAGGCAGCTGTATATCAGGAAGTAAACCTTCTGAGAATAAAAACAGCTGGAGCTTGTTTAAGTAATTCACAGGGGAAAGGATAATATACTGGAAATCCTCAGAAGAATCTGGATTGTGGTGAGGGGAAGAGATAAAAGCTCATTTAGGAACGACATGAAGGGTAGGCAGCTGTTTATCAGGGAGTAAATATCTCCACTGAGAATAAAAACAGCTGGAGCTTAATAAATTAAGTACTTCCTGGGGAAAGGTAATGTACTGGTAACTCCTCAGAAGAATCTGATTTGTGGTGAGGGGAGAGAGATAAAAAGCTCATTAGGAACGACATGAACATGCTGGTAGGCAGCTGTTATCAGTAAATATCTCTGAGATTAAGAAACAGTGGAGCTTGTTAAGTACTTCCTGGTATGGTAATGTACTGCGAACTCCCCAGAAGAATCTGGATTGTGGTGAGGGAAGAGATAAAAAGCTCATTTAGGACGACATGAAGGGTAGGTAGCTGTATATCAGTAAATTCTCCACTGAGAATAAAAACAGCTGGAGCTTAATAAATTAAGTACTTCCTGGGGAAAGGTTAATGTACTGATAACTCCTCAGAAGAATCTGGATTGTGGTGAGGGGAGAGAGATAAAAAGGCTCATTTAGGACCTGCAATTTCGAAGGGGGTAGGCAGCTGTATATCAGGGAGTAAACTTTCTGAGAATAAAAACAGCTGGAGTTTGTTAAGGTAATTACACAGGGGAAAGGATAATGTACTGGGACCTCCTCAGAAGAATCTGATTTGTGGTGAGGGGAGAGAGATAAAACCTCATTTAGGAACGACATGAACATGCTGCATAAGTAGCTCTTTATCAGTAAATATCTCCACTGAGATTAAGAAAAGTAGTAGCTTAATAAATTAAGTACTTCCTGGTATGGTTACTGTACTGGTAACTCCCCAAAGAATCTGGATTGTGGTGAGGGAACAGAGAAAAAAGCTCATTTAGGACCTGCACTTACGAAGGGGGTAGGCAGCTGTATATCAGGAAGTAAACCTTCTGAGAATAAAAACAGCTGGAGCTTGTTAAGGTAATTACACAGGGGAAAGGATAATGTACTTGGAACTCCTCAGAAGAATCTGATTCGTGGTGAGGGGAGAGAGATAAAAGCTCATTTAGGAACGACATGAACATGCTGCGTAGGTAGCTGTTTATCAGTAAATATCTCCACTGAGATTAAGAAAAGCAGTAGCTTAATAAATTAAGTACTTCCTGGTATGGTTACTGTACTGGTAACTCCCCAAAAGAATCTGGATTGTGGTGAGGGAACAGAGAAAAAAGCTCATTTAGGACCTCCACTTTCGAAGGGGTAGGCAGCTGTATATCAGGGAGTAAACCTTCTGAGAATAAAAACAGCTGGAGCTTGTTAAGGTAATTATACAGGGGAAAGGATAATGTACTGGGAACTCCTCAGAAGAATTGATTTGTGGTGAGGGGAGAGAGATAAAAGCTCATTTAGGTACGACATGAACATGCTGCGTAGGTAGCTGTTTTTCAGTAAATATCTCCACTGAGATTAAGAAAAGCAGTAGCTTAATAAATTAAGTACTTCCTGGTATGGTTCCTGTACTGGTAACTCCCCAAAAGAATCTGGATTGTGGTGAGGGAACGAGAAAAAAGCTCATTTAGGACCTGCATTACGAAGGGGGTAGGCAGCTGTATATCAGGGAGTAAACCTTTTCAGAATAAAAACAGCTGGAGCTTTTTAAGGTAATTACACAGGGGAAAGGATAATGTACTGGGAACTCCTCAGAAGAATCTGATTTGTGGTGAGGGGAGAGAGATAAAAGCTCATTTAGGAACGACATGAACATGCTGCGTAGGTAGCTGGTTATCAGTAAATATCTCCACTGAGATTAAGAAAAGCAGTAGCTTAATAAATTAAGTACTTCCTGGTATGGATACAGTACTGGTAACTCCCCAAAAGAATCTGGATTGTGGTGAGGGAACAGAGAAAAAAGCTCATTTAGGACCTTCACTTACGAAGTGTTTAGGCAGCTGTATATCAGGGAGTAAACCTTCTGAGAATAAAAACAGCTGGAGCTTGTTATGGTAATTACACAGGGGAAAGGATAATGTACTGGGAACTCCTCAGAAGAATCTGATTTGTGGTGAGGGGAGAGAGATAAAAGCTCATTTAAGAACGACATGAACGTGCTGCGTAGGTAGCTGTTTTTCAGTAAATATCTCCACTGAGATTAAGAAAAGCAGTAGCTTAATAAATTAAGTACTTCCTGGTATGGATACTGTAGTGGTAACTCCCCAGAAGAATCTGGATTGTGGTGAGGGAACAGAGAAAAACTCATTTAGGACCTGCACTTACGAAGGGGGTAGGCAGCTGTATATCAGGGAGTAAACCTTCTGAGAATAAAAACAGCTGGAGCTTGATAAGGTAATTACACAGGGGAAAGGATAATGTACTGGGAACAATTCAGAAGAATCTGATTTGTGGTGAGGGGAGAGAGATAAAAGCTCATTTAGGAACGACATGAACATGCTGCGTAGGTAGCTGTTTATCAGTAAATATCTCCACTGAGATTAAGAAAAGCAGTAGCTTAATGAATTAAGTACTTCCTGGTATGGTTACTGTACTGATAACTCCCCAAAAGAATCTGGATTGTGGTGAGGGAACAGACAAAAAAGCCATTTAGGACCTGCACTTTCGAAGGGGGTAGGCAGCTGTATATCAGGGAGTAAACTTTCTGAGAATAAAAACAGCTGGAGTTTGTTAAGGTAATTACACAGGGGAAAGTATAATGTACTGGGAACTCCTCAGAAGAATCTCATTCGTTTTGAGGGGAGAGAGATAAAAGCTCATTTAGGAACGACATGAACATGCTGCGTAGGTATCTGTTTATCAGTAAATATCTCCACTGAGATTAAGAAAAGCAGTAGCTTAATAAATTAAGTACTTCCTGGTACGGTTACTGTACTGGTAACTCCCCAAAAGAATCTGGATTGTGGTGAGGGAACTGAGAAAAAAGCTCATTTAGGACCTGCACTTACGAAGGGGGTAGGCAGCTGTATATCAGGGAGTAAACTTTCTGAGAATAAAAACAGCTGGAGCTTGTTAAGGTAATTACACAGGGGAAAGGATAATAAACTGGGAACTCCTCAGAAGAATCTGATTCGTGGTGAGGGGAGAGAGATAAAAGCTCATTTAGGAACGACATGAACATGCTGCGTAGGTAGCTGTTTATCAGTAAATATCTCCACTGAGATTAAGAAAAGCAGTAGCTTAATAAATTAAGTACTTCCTGGTATTGTTACTGTACTGGTAACTCCCCAAAAGAATCTGGATTGTGGTGAGGGAACAGAGAAAAAAGCTCATTTACGACCTGCACTTACGCAGGGTTGTAGGCAGCTGTATATCAGGGAGTAAACCTTGTGAGAATAAAAACAGCTGGAGCTTGTTAAGGTAATTACACAGGGGAAAGGATAAAGTACTGGGAACTCCTCAGAAGAATCTGATTTGTGGTGAGGGGAGAGAGATAAAAGCTCATTTAGGAACGACATGAACATGCTGCGTAGGTAGCTGTTTATCAGTAAATATCTCCACTGAGATTAAGAAAAGCAGTAGCTTAATAAATTAAGTACTTCCTGGTATGGTTACTGTACTGATAACTCCCCAAAAGAATCTGGATTGTGGTGAGGGAACAGAGAAAAAAGCTCATTTAGCACCTGCAATTTCGAAGGGAGTAGGCAGCTGTATATCAGGGAGTAAACTTTCTGAGAATAAAAACAGCTGGAGTTTGTTAAGGTAATTACACAGGGGAAAGGATAATGTACTGGGACCTCCTCAGAAGAATCTGATTTGTGGTGAGGGGAGAGAGATAAAACCTCATTTAGGAACGACATGAACATGCTGCGTAGGTAGCTCTTTATCAGTAAATATCTCCACTGAGATTAATAAAAGCAGTAGCTTAATAAATGAAGTACTTCCTGGTATGGTTACTGTACTGGTAACTCCGCAAAAGAATCTGAATTGTGGTGAGGGAACAGAGAAAAAAGCTCATTTAGGACCTGCACTTACGAAGGGGGTAGGCAGCTGTATATCAGGAAGTAAACCTTCTGAGAATAAAAACAGCTGGAGCTTGTTAAGGTAATTACACAGGGGAAAGGATAATGTACTGGGAACTCCTCAGAAGAATCTGATTTGTGGTGAGGGGAGAGAGATAAAAGCTCATTTAAGAACGACATGAACATGCTGCATAGGTAGCTGTTTATCAGTAAATATCTCCACTGAGATTAAGAAAAACAGTAGCTTAATAAATTAAGTACTTCCTGGTATGGTTACTGTACTGGTAACTCCCCAAAAGAATCTGGATTGTGGTGAGGGAACAGAGAAAAAAGCTGATTTAGGTCCTGCACTTACGAAGGGGGTAGGCAGCTGTATATCAGGGAGTAAACCTTCTGAGAATAAAAACAGCTGGAGCTTGTTAAGGTAATTACACAGAGGAAAGGATAATGTACTGGGAACTCCTCAGAAGAATTTGATTTGTGGTGAGGGGAGAGAGATAAAAGCTCATTTAGGTACGACATGAACATGCTGCGTAGGTATCTGTTTTTCAGTAAATATCTCCACTGAGATTAAGAAAAGCAGTAGCTTAATAAATTAAGTACTTCCTGGTATGGTTCCTGTACTGGTAACTCCCCAAAAGAATCTGGATTGTGGTGAGGGAACGGAGAAAAAAGCTCATTTAGGACCTGCATTACGAAGGGGGTAGGCAGCTGTATATCAGGGAGTAAACCTTTTCAGAATAAAAACAGCTGGAGCTTTTTAAGGTAATTACACAGGGGAAAGGATAATGTACTGGGAACAATTCAGAAGAATCTGATTTGTGGTGAGGGGAGAGACATAAAAGCTCATTTAGGAACGACATGAACATGCTGCGTAGGTAGCTGGTTATCAGTAAATATCTCCACTGAGATTAAGAAAAGCAGTAGCTTAATAAATTAAGTACTTCCTGGTATGGATACAGTACTGGTAACTCCCCAAAAGAATCTGGATTGTGGTGAGGGAACAGACAAAAAGGCTCATTTAGGACCTGCACTTTCGAAGGGGGTAGGCAGCTGTATATCAGGGAGTAAACTTTCTGAGAATAAAAACAGCTGGAGTTTGTTAAGGTAATTACACAGGGGAAAGGATAATGTACTGGGAACTCCTCAGAAGAATCTGATTTGTGGTGAGGGGAGAGAGATAAAAGCTCATTTAAGAACGACATGAACGTGCTGCGTAGGTAGCTGTTTTTCAGTAAATATCTCCACTGAGATTAAGAAAAGTAGTAGCTTAATAAATTAAGTAGTTCCTGGTATGGTTACTGTACTGGTACTCCCCAGAAGAATCTGGATTGTGGTGAGGGAACAGAGAAAAACTTCATTTAGGACCTGCACTTACGAAGGGGGTAGGCAGCTGTATATCAGGGAGTAAACCTTCTGAGAATAAAAACAGCTGGAGCTTGTTAAGGTAATTACACAGGGGAAAGGATAATGTACTGGGAACTCCTCAGAAGAATCTGATTTGTGGTGAGGGGAGAGAGATAAAAGCTCATTTAGGAACGACATGAACATGCTGCGTAGGTAGCTGTTTATCAGTAAATATCTCCACTGAGATTAAGAAAAGCAGTAGCTTAATGAATTAAGTACTTCCTGGTATGGTTACTGTACTAGTAACTCCCCAAAAGAATCTGGATTGTGGTGAGGGAACAGAGAAAAAAGCCCATTTAGGACCTGCACTTACGAAGGGGGTAGGCAGCTGTATATCAGGGAGTAAACCTTTTGAGAATAAAAACAGCTGGAGCTTGTTAAGGTAATTACACAGGGGAAAGTATAATGTACTGGGAACTCCTCAGAAGAATCTCATTCGTTTTGAGGGGAGAGAGATAAAAGCTCATTTAGGAACGACATGAACATGCTGCGTAGGTATCTGTTTATCAGTAAATATCTCCACTGAGATTAAGAAAAGCAGTAGCTTAATAAATTAAGTACTTCCTGGTACGGTTACTGTACTGGTAACTCCCCAAAAGAATCTGGATTGTGGTGAGGGAACTGAGAAAAAAGCTCATTTAGGACCTGCACTTACGAAGGGGGTAGGCAGCTGTATATCAGGGAGTAAACTTTCTGAGAATAAAAACAGCTGGAGCTTGTTAAGGTAATTACACAGGGGAAAGGATAATAAACTGGGAACTCCTCAGAAGAATCTGATTTGTGGTGAGGGGAGAGAGATAAAAGCTCATTTAGGAACGACATGAACATGCTGCGTAGGTAGCTGTTTATCAGTAAATATCTCCACTGAGATTAAGAAAAGCAGTAGCTTAATAAATTAAGTACTTCCTGGTATGGTTACTGTACTGGTAACTCCCCAGAAGAATCTGGATTGTGGTGAGGGAACAGAGAAAAAAGCTGATTTAGGTCCTGCACTTACGAAGGGGGTAGGCAGCTGTATATCAGGGAGTATCGCCTCTGAGAATAAAAACAGCTGGAGCTTGTTAAGGTAATTACACAGAGGAAAGGATAATGTACTGGGAACTCCTCACAAGAATCTGATTTGTGATGACGGGAGAGAGATAAAAGCTCATTAAGGAACGACATGAACATGCTGCGTAGGTAGCTGTTTATCAGTAAATATCTCCACTGAGATTAAGAAAAGCAGTAGCTTAATAAATTAAGTACTTCCTGGTATTGTTACTGTACTGGAAACTCCAAAAAGGTATCTGGATTGTGGTGAGGGAACAGAGAAAAAAGCTCATTTAGCACCTGCACTTAAGAAGGGAGTAGGCAGCAGTATATCAGGGAGTAAAACTTCTGAGAATAAAAACAGCTGGAGCTTGATAAGGTAATTACACAGGGGAAAGGATAATGTACTGGGAACAATTCAGAAGAATCTGATTTGTGGTGAGGGGAGAGACATAAAAGCTCATTTAGGAACGACATGAACATGCTGCGTAGGTAGCTGTTTATCAGTAAATATCTCCACTGAGATTAAGAAAAGCAGTAGCTTAATAAATTAAGTACTTCCTGGTATGGTTACTGTACTGATAACTCCCCAAAAGAATCTGGATTGTGGTGAGGGAACAGACAAAAAGGCTCATTTAGGACCTGCACTTTCGAAGGGGGTAGGCAGCTGTATATCAGGGAGTAAACTTTCTGAGAATAAAAACAGCTGGAGTTTGTTAAGGTAATTACACAGGGGAAAGGATAATGTACTGGGAACTCCTCAGAAGAATCTGATTTGTGGTGAGGGGAGAGAGATAAAAGCTCATTTAGGAACGACATGAACATGCTGCATAAGTAGCTCTTTATCAGTAAATATCTCCACTGAGATTAAGAAAAGTAGTAGCTTAATAAATTAAGTAGTTCCTGGTATGGTTACTGTACTGGTACCTCCCCAAAGAATCTGGATTGTGGTGAGGGAACAGAGAAAAAAGCTCATTTAGTACCTGCACTTACGAAGGGGGTAGGCAGCTGTATATCAGGAAGTAAACCTTCTGAGAATAAAAACAGCTGGAGCTTTTTAAGGTAATTACACAGGGGAAAGGATAATGTACTTGGAAATCCTCAGAAGAATCTGATTCGTGGTGAGGGGAGAGAGATAAAAGCTCATTTAGGAACGACATGAACATGCTGCGTAGGTAGCTGTTTATCAGTAAATATCTCCACTGAGAGTAAGAAAAGCAGTAGCTTAATAAATTAAGTACTTCCGGGTATGGTTACTGTACTGGTAACTCCCCAAAAGAATCTGGATTGTGGTGAGGGAACAGATTAAAAAGCTCAATTAGGAACTGCACTTACGAAGGGGGTAGGCAGCTGTATATCAGGGAGTAAACCTTCTGAGAATAAAAACAGCTGGAGCTTGTTAAGGTAATTACACAGGGGAAAGGATAATGTACTGCGAACTCCTCAGAAGAATCTGATTTGTGGTGAGGGGAGAGAGATAAAAGCTCATTTAGGAACGACATGAACATGCTGCGTAGGTAGCTGTTTATCAGTAAATATCTCCACTGAGATTAAGAAAAGCAGTAGCTTAATAAATTAAGTACTTCCTGGTATGGTTACTGTACTGGTAACTCCCCAAAAGAATCTGGATTGTGGTGAGGGAACGGAGAAAAAAGCTCATTTAGGACCTGCACTTACGAAGGGGGTAGGCAGCAGTATATCAGGGAGTAAACCTTCTGAGAATAAAAACAGCTGGAGCTTGTTAAGGTAATTACTCAGGGGAAAGGATAATGTACTGGGAACTCCTCAGAAGAATCTCATTCGTGGTGAGGGGAGAGAGATAAAAGCTCATTTAGGAACGACATGAACATGCTGCGTAGGTAGCTGTTTATCAGTAAATATCTCCACTGAGATTAAGAAAAGCAGTAGCTTAATAAATTAAGTACTTCCTGGTATGGTTACTGTACTGGTAACTCCCCAAAAGAATCTGGATTGTGGTGAGGGAACAGAGAAAAAAGCTCATTTAGGACCTGCACTTTCGGAGGGGGTAGGCAGCTGTATATCAGGGAGTAAACCTTCTGAGAATAAAAACAGCTGGAGCTTGTTAAGGTAATTATACAGGGGAAAGGATAATGTACTGGGAACTCCTCAGAAGAATTTGATTTGTGGTGAGGGGAGAGAGATAAAAGCTCATTTAGGTACGACATGAACATGCTGCGTAGGTATCTGTTTTTCAGTAAATATCTCCACTGAGATTAAGAAAAGCAGTAGCTTAATAAATTAAGTACTTCCTGGTATGGTTCCTGTACTGGTAACTCCCCAAAAGAATCTGGATTGTGGTGAGGGAACGGAGAAAAAAGCTCATTTAGGACCTGCATTACGAAGGGGGTAGGCAGCTGTATATCAGGAAGTAAACCTTTTCAGAATAAAAACAGCTGGAGCTTGTTAAGGTAATTACACAGGGGAAAGGATAATGTACTGGGAACTCCTCAGAAGAATCTGATTTGTGGTGAGGGGAGAGAGATAAAAGCTCATTTAGGAACGACATGAACATGCTGCGTAGGTAGCTGTTTATCAGTAAATATCTCCACTGAGATTAAGAAAAGCAGTAGCTTAATAAATTAAGTACTTCCTGGTATGGATACAGTACTGGTAACTCCCCAAAAGAATCTGGATTGTGGTGAGGGAACAGAGAAAAAAGCTCATTTAGGACCTTCACTTACGAAGTGGGTAGGCAGCTGTATATCAGGGAGTAAACCTTCTGAGAATAAAAACAGCTGGAGCTTGTTAAGGTAATTACACAGAGGAAAGGATAATGTACTGGGAACTCCTCAGAAGAATCTGGTTTGTGGTGAGGTGAGAGAGATAAAAGCTCATTTAAGAACGACATGAACATGCTGCATACGTAGCTGTTTTTCAGTAAATATCTCCACTGGGATTAAGAAAAGCAGTAGCTTAATAAATTAAGTACTTCCTGGTATGGTTACTGTACTGGTAACTCCCCAAAAGAATCTGGATTGTGGTGAGGGAACAGAGAAAAAAGCTCATTTAGGACCTGCACTTACGAAGGGGGTAGGTAGCTGTATATCAGGGAGTAAACATTCTGAGAATAAAAACAGCTGGAGCTTGTTAAGGTAATTACACAGGGGAAAGGATAATGTACGGGGAACTCCTCAGAAGAATCTGATTTGTGGTGAGGGGAGAGAGATAAAAGCTCATTTAGGAACGACATGAACATGCAGCGTAGGTAGCTGTTTATCAGTAAATATCTCCACTGAGATTAAGAAAAGCAGTAGGTTAATAAATTAAGGACTTCCTGGTATGGTTACTGTACTGGTAACTCCCCAAAAGAATCTGGATTGTGGCGAGGAAACCGAGAAAAAAGCTCATTTAGGACCTGCACTTACGAAGGGGGTAGGCAGCTGTATATCAGGGAGTAAACCTTCTGAGAATAAAAACAGCTATAGCTTGTTAAGGTAATTACAAAGGGGAAAGGATAATGTACTGGCAAATCCTCAGAAGAATCTGATTTGTGGTGAGGGGAGAGAGATAAAAGCTCATTTAGAAACGACAGGAATATGCTGCGTAGGTAGCTGTTTATCAGTAAATATCTCCACTGAGATTAAGAAAAGAAGTAGCTTAATAAATTAAGTACTTCCTGGTATGGTTACTGTACTGGTAACTCACCAAAAGAATCTGGATTGTGGTGAGGGAACAGAGAAAGAAGCTCATTTAGGACCTGCACTTACGAATGGGGTAGCCAGCTGTATATCAGGGAGTATCGCTTTTGAGAATAAAAACATCTGGAGCTTGTTAAGGTAATTACACAGGGGAAAGGATAATGTACTGGGAACTCCTCAGAAGAATCTGATTAGTTGTGAGGGGAGAGAGATAAAAGCTCATTTAGCAACGACAGGAACATGCTGCGTAGGTAGCTGTTTATCAGTAAATATCTCCACTGAGATTAAGAAAAGCAGTAGCTTAATAAATTAAGTACTTCCTGGTATGGTTACTGTACTGGTAACTCCCCAAAAGAATCTGGATTGTGGTGAGGGAACGGAGAAAAAAGCTCATTTAGGACCTGCACTTACGAAGGGGGTAGGCAGCTGTATATCAGGGAGTAAACCTTCTGAGAATAAAAACAGCTGGAGCTTGTTAAGGTAATTACACAGGGGAAAGGATAATGTACTGGGAACTCCTCAGAAGAATCTGATTTGTGGTGAGGGGAGAGAGATAAAAGCTCATTTAAGAACGCCATGAACATCCTGCGTAGGTAGCTGTTTATCAGTAAATATCTCCACTGAGATTAAGAAAAGCAGTAGCTTAATAAATTAAGTACTTCCGTATATGGTTACTGTACTGGTAACTCCCCAAAAGAATCTGGATTGTGGTGTGGGAACAGAGAAAAAAGCTCATTTAGGACCTGCACTTACGAAGGGGGTAGGCAGCTGTATATCAGGGAGTAAACCTTCTGAGAATAAAAACAGCTGGAGCTTGTTAAGGTAATTACACAGGGGAAAGGATAATGTACTGGGAACTCCTCAGAAGAATCTCATTTGTGGTGAGGGGAGAGAGATAAAAGCTCATTTAGGAACGACATGAACATGCTGCATAGGTAGCTGTTTATCAGTAAATATCTCCACTGAGATTAAGAAAAGGAGTAGCTTAATAAATTAAGTACGTCCTGGTATGGTTACTGTACTGGTAACTCCACAAAAGAATCTGGATTGTGCTGAGGGAACAGAGAAAAAAGCTCATTTAGGACCTGCACTTACGAAGGGGGTAGGCAGCTGTATATCAGGGAGTAAACCTTCTGAGAATAAAAACAGCTGGAGCTTGTTAAGATAATTACACAGGGGTAAGGATAATGTACTGGGAACTCCTCAGAAGAATCTGATTTGTGGTGAGGGGAGAGAGATAAAAGCTCATTTAGGAACGACATGAACATGCTGCGTAGGTAGCTGTTTATCAGTAAATATCTCCACTGAGATTAAGAAAAGCAGTAGCTTAATAAATTAAGTACTTCCTGGTATGGTTACTGTACTGGTAACTCCCCAAAAGAATCTGGATTGTGGTGAGGGAACAGAGAAAAAAGCTCATTTAGGACCTGCACTTACGAAGGGGGTAGGCAGCTGTATATCAGGGAGTAAACTTTCTGAGAATAAAAACAGCTGGAGCTTGTTAATGTAAGTACACAGGGGAAAGGATAATGTACTGGGAACTCCTCAGAAGAATCTGATTTGTGGTGAGGGGAGAGAGATAAAAGCTCATTTAGGAACGACATGAACATGCTGCATACGTAGCTGTTTATCAGTAAATATCTCCACTGAGATTAAGAAAAGCAGTAGCTTAATAAATTAAGTACTTCCTGGTATGGTTACTGTACTGGTAACTCCCCAAAAGAATCTGGATTGTGGTGAGGGAACAGAGAAAAAAGCTCATTTAGGACCTGCACTTACGAAGGGGGTAGGCAGCTGTATATCAGGGAGTAAACCTGCTGAGAATAAAAACAGCTGGAGCTTATTAAGGTAATTACACAGGGGAAAGGATAATGTACTGGGAACTCCTCAGAAGAATCTGATTTGTGGTGAGGGGAGAGAGATAAAAGCTCATTTAGGAACGACATGAACATGCTGCGTAGGTAGCTGTTTATCAGTAAATATCTCCACTGAGATTAAGAAAAGCAGTAGCTTAATAAATTAAGTACTTCCTGGTATGGTTACTGTACTGGTAACTCCCCAAAAGAATCTGGATTGAGGTGCGGAACAGAGAAAAAAGCTCATTTAGGACCTGCACTTACGAAGGGGGTAGGCAGCTGTATATCAGGGAGTAAACCTTCTCAGAATAAAAACAGCTGGAGCTTGTTAAGGTAATTACACAGGGGAAAGGATAATGTACTGGGAATAATTCTGAAGAATCTGATTTATGGTGAGCGGAGAGAGATAAAAGCTCATTTAGGAACGACATGAACATGCTGCGTAGGTAGCTGTTTATCAGTAAATATCTCCACTGAGATTAAGAAAAGCAGTAGCTTAATAAATTAAGTACTTCCTGGTATGGTTACTGTACTAGTAACTCCACAAAAGAATCTGGATTGTGGTGAGGGAACAGAGAAAAAAGCTCATTTAGGACCTGCACTTTCGGAGGGGGTAGGCAGCTGTATATCAGGGAGTAAACCTTCTGAGAATAAAAACAGCTGGAGCTTGTTAAGGTAATTACACAGGGGAAAGGATAATGTACTTGGAACTCCTCAGAAGAATCTGATTTGTGGTGAGGGGAGAGAGATAAAAGCTCATTTAGGAACGACATGAACATGCTGCGTAGGTAGCTGTTTATCAGTAAATATCTCCACTGAGATTAAGAAAAGCAGTAACTTAATAAATTAAGTACTTCCTGGTATGGTTACTGTACTGGTAACTCCCCAAAAGAATCTGGATTGTGGTGAGGGAACAGAGAAAAAAGCTCATTTAGGACCTGCACTTACGAAGGGGGTAGGCAGCTGTATATCAGGGAGTAAACCTTCTGAGAATAAAAACAGCTGGAGCTTGGTAAGGTAATTACACAGGGGAAAGGATAATGTACTGGGAACTCCTCAGAAGATTCTGATTTGTGGTGAGGGGAGAGAGATAAAAGCTCATTTAGGAACGACATGAACATGCTGCGTAGGTAGCTGTTTATCAGTAAATATCTCCACTGAGATTAAGAAAAGCAGTAGCTTAATAAATTAAGTACTTCCTGGTATGGTTACTGTACTGGTAACTCCCCAAAGAATCTGGATTGTGGTGAGGGAACAGAGAAAAAAGCTCATTTAGGACCTGCACTTACGAAGGGGGTAGGCAGCTGTATATCAGGAAGTAAACCATCTGAGAATAAAAACAGCTGGAGCTTGTTAAGGTAATTGCACAGGGGAAAGGAAAATGTACTGGGAACTCCTCAGAAGAATCTGATTTGTGGTGAGGGGAAAGAGATATAAGCTCATTTAGGAACGACATGAACATGCTGCGTAGGTAGCTGTTTATCAGTAAATATCTCCACTGAGATTAAGAAAAGCAGTAGCTTAATAAATTAAGTACTTCCTGGTATGGTTACTGTACTGGTAACTCCCCAAAAGAATCTGGATTGTGGTGAGGGAACAGAGAAAAAAGCTCATTTAGGACCTGCACTTACGAAGGGGGTAGGCAGCTGTATATCAGGGAGTAAACCTTCTGAGAATAAAAACAGCTGGAGCTTGTTAAGGTAATTACACAGAGGAAAGGATAATGTACTGGGAACTCCTCAGAAGAATCTGGTTTGTGGTGAGGTGAGAGAGATAAAAGCTCATTTAAGAACGACATGAACATGCTGCATGCGTAGCTGTTTTTCAGTAAATATCTCCACTGGGATTAAGAAAAGCAGTAGCTTAATAAATTAAGTACTTCCTGGTATGGTTACTGTACTGGTAACTCCCCAAAAGAATCTGGATTGTGGTGAGGGAACAGAGAAAAAAGCTCATTTAGGACCTGCACTTACGAAGGGGGTAGGCAGCTGTATATCAGGGAGTAAACATTCTGAGAATAAAAACAGCTGGAGCTTGTTAAGGTAATTACACAGGGGAAAGGATAATGTACGGGGAACTCCTCAGAAGAATCTGATTTGTGGTGAGGGGAGAGAGATAAAAGCTCATTTAGGAACGACATGAACATGCAGCGTAGGTAGCTGTTTATCAGTAAATATCTCCACTGAGATTAAGAAAAGCAGTAGGTTAATAAATTAAGTACTTCCTGGTATGGTTACTGTACTGGTAACTCCCCAAAAGAATCTGGATTGTGGCGAGGGAACCGAGAAAAAAGCTCATTTAGGACCTGCACTTACGAAGGGGGTAGGCAGCTGTATATCAGGGAGTAAACCTTCTGAGAATAAAAACAGCTATAGCTTGTTAAGGTAATTACACAGGGGAAAGGATAATGTACTGGCAAATCCTCAGAAGAATCTGATTTGTGGTGAGGGGAGAGAGATAAAAGCTCATTTAGAAACGACAGGAATATGCTGCGTAGGTAGCTGTTTATCAGTAAATATCTCCACTGAGATTAAGAAAAGAAGTAGCTTAATAAATTAAGTACTTCCTGGTATGGTTACTGTACTGGTAACTCACCAAAAGAATCTGGATTGTGGTGAGGGAACAGAGAAAGAAGCTCATTTAGGACCTGCACTTACGAATGGGGTAGCCAGCTGTATATCAGGGAGTATCGCTTCTGAGAATAAAAACATCTGGAGCTTGTTAAGGTAATTACACAGGGGAAAGGATAATGTACTGGGAACTCCTCAGAAGAATCTGATTAGTTGTGAGGGGAGAGAGATAAAAGCTCATTTAGGAACTACAGGAACATGCTGCGTAGGTAGCTGTTTATCAGTAAATATCTCCACTGAGATTAAGAAAAGCAGTAGCTTAATAAATTACGTACTTCCTGGTATGGTTACTGTACTGGTAACTCCCCAAAAGAATCTGGATTGTGGTGAGGGAACAGAGAAAAAAGCTCATTTAGGACCTGCACTTACGAAGGGGGTAGGCAGCTGTATATCAGGGAGTAAACCTTCTGAGAATAAAAACAGCTGGAGCTTGTTAAGATAATTACACAGGGGAAAGGATAATGTACTGGGAACTCCTCAGAAGAATCTGATTTGTGGTGAGGGGAGAGAGATAAAAGCTCATTTAAGAACGGCATGAACATCCTGCGTAGGTAGCTGTTTATCAGTAAATATCTCCACTGAGATTAAGAAAAGCAGTAGCTTAATAAATTAAGTACTTCCTGGTATGGTTACTGTACTAGTAACTCCACAAAAGAATCTGGATTGTGGTGAGGGAACAGAGAAAAAAGCTCATTTAGGACCTGCACTTTCGGAGGGGGTAGGCAGCTGTATATCAGGGAGTAAACCTTCTGAGAATAAAAACAGCTGGAGCTTGTTAAGGTAATTACACAGGGGAAAGGATAATGTACTTGGAACTCCTCAGAAGAATCTGATTTGTGGTGAGGGGAGAGAGATAAAAGCTCATTTAGGAACGACATGAACATGCTGCGTAGGTAGCTGTTTATCAGTAAATATCTCCACTGAGATTAAGAAAAGCAGTAACTTAATAAATTAAGTACTTCCTGGTATGGTTACTGTACTGGTAACTCCCCAAAAGAATCTGGATTGTGGTGAGGGAACAGAGAAAAAAGCTCATTTAGGACCTGCACTTACGAAGGGGGTAGGCAGCTGTATATCAGGGAGTAAACCTTCTGAGAATAAAAACAGCTGGAGCTTGGTAAGGTAATTACACAGGGGAAAGGATAATGTACTGGGAACTCCTCAGAAGAATCTGATTTGTGGTGAGGGGAGAGAGATAAAAGCTCATTTAGGAACGACATGAACATGCTGCGTAGGTAGCTGTTTATCAGTAAATATCTCCACTGAGATTAAGAAAAGCAGTAGCTTAATAAATTAAGTACTTCCTGGTATGGTTACTGTACTGGTAACTCCCCAAAGAATCTGGATTGTGGTGAGGGAACAGAGAAAAAAGCTCATTTAGGACCTGCACTTACGAAGGGGGTAGGCAGCTGTATATCAGGAAGTAAACCATCTGAGAATAAAAACAGCTGGAGCTTGTTAAGGTAATTGCACAGGGGAAAGGAAATGTACTGGGAACTCCTCAGAAGAATCTGATTTGTGGTGAGGGGAAAGAGATATAAGCTCATTTAGGAACGACATGAACATGCTGCGTAGGTAGCTGTTTATCAGTAAATATCTCCACTGAGATTAAGAAAAGCAGTAGCTTAATAAATTAAGTACTTCCTGGTATGGTTACTGTACTGGTAACTCCCCAAAAGAATCTGGATTGTGGTGAGGGAACAGAGAAAAAAGCTCATTTAGGACCTGCACTTACGAAGGGGGTAGGCAGCTGTATATCAGGGAGTAAACCTTCTGAGAATAAAAACAGCTGGAGCTTGTTAAGGTAATTACACAGAGGAAAGGATAATGTACTGGGAACTCCTCAGAAGAATCTGGTTTGTGGTGAGGTGAGAGAGATAAAAGCTCATTTAAGAACGACATGAACATGCTGCATGCGTAGCTGTTTTTCAGTAAATATCTCCACTGGGATTAAGAAAAGCAGTAGCTTAATAAATTAAGTACTTCCTGGTATGGTTACTGTACTGGTAACTCCCCAAAAGAATCTGGATTGTGGTGAGGGAACAGAGAAAAAAGCTCATTTAGGACCTGCACTTACGAAGGGGGTAGGCAGCTGTATATCAGGGAGTAAACATTCTGAGAATAAAAACAGCTGGAGCTTGTTAAGGTAATTACACAGGGGAAAGGATAATGTACGGGGAACTCCTCAGAAGAATCTGATTTGTGGTGAGGGGAGAGAGATAAAAGCTCATTTAGGAACGACATGAACATGCAGCGTAGGTAGCTGTTTATCAGTAAATATCTCCACTGAGATTAAGAAAAGCAGTAGGTTAATAAATTAAGTACTTCCTGGTATGGTTACTGTACTGGTAACTCCCCAAAAGAATCTGGATTGTGGCGAGGGAACCGAGAAAAAAGCTCATTTAGGACCTGCACTTACGAAGGGGGTAGGCAGCTGTATATCAGGGAGTAAACCTTCTGAGAATAAAAACAGCTATAGCTTGTTAAGGTAATTACACAGGGGAAAGGATAATGTACTGGCAAATCCTCAGAAGAATCTGATTTGTGGTGAGGGGAGAGAGATAAAAGCTCATTTAGAAACGACAGGAATATGCTGCGTAGGTAGCTGTTTATCAGTAAATATCTCCACTGAGATTAAGAAAAGAAGTAGCTTAATAAATTAAGTACTTCCTGGTATGGTTACTGTACTGGTAACTCACCAAAAGAATCTGGATTGTGGTGAGGGAACAGAGAAAGAAGCTCATTTAGGACCTGCACTTACGAATGGGGTAGCCAGCTGTATATCAGGGAGTATCGCTTCTGAGAATAAAAACATCTGGAGCTTGTTAAGGTAATTACACAGGGGAAAGGATAATGTACTGGGAACTCCTCAGAAGAATCTGATTAGTTGTGAGGGGAGAGAGATAAAAGCTCATTTAGGAACTACAGGAACATGCTGCGTAGGTAGCTGTTTATCAGTAAATATCTCCACTGAGATTAAGAAAAGCAGTAGCTTAATAAATTACGTACTTCCTGGTATGGTTACTGTACTGGTAACTCCCCAAAAGAATCTGGATTGTGGTGAGGGAACAGAGAAAAAAGCTCATTTAGGACCTGCACTTACGAAGGGGGTAGGCAGCTGTATATCAGGGAGTAAACCTTCTGAGAATAAAAACAGCTGGAGCTTGTTAAGATAATTACACAGGGGAAAGGATAATGTACTGGGAACTCCTCAGAAGAATCTGATTTGTGGTGAGGGGAGAGAGATAAAAGCACATTTAAGAACGGCATGAACATCCTGCGTAGGTAGCTGTTTATCAGTAAATATCTCCACTGAGATTAAGAAATGCAGTAGCTTAATAAATTAAGTACTTCCTGGTATGGTTACTGTACTGGTAACTCTCCAAAAGAATCTGGATTGTGGAGAGGGAACAGAGAAAATAGCTCATTTAGGACCTGCACTTACGAAGGGGGTAGGCAGCTCTATATCAGGGAGTAAACCTTCTGAGAATAAAAACAGCTGGAGCTTTTTAAGGTAATTACACAAGGGAAAGGATAATGTACTGGGAACTCCTCAGAAGAATCTGATTTGTGGTGAGGGGAGAGAGATAAAAGCTCATTTAGGAACGACATGAACATGCTGCATACGTAGCTGTTTATCAGGAAATATCTCCAGTGAGATTAAGAAAAGCAGTACCTTAATAAATTAGGTACTCTACTCTCTGTATGGATACTGTACTGGTAACTCCCCAAAAGAATCTGGATTGTGGTGAGGGAACAGAGAAAAAAGCTCATTTGGAACCTGCACTTACGAAGGGGGTAGGCATCTGTATATCACGGAGTAAACCTTCTGAGAATAGAAACAGCTGGAGCTTGTTAATGTAATTACACAGGGGAAAGGATAATGTACTGGGAATTCCTCAGAAGAATCTGATTTGTGGTGAGGAAAAAGAGATAAAAGCTCATTTAGGAACGACATGAACATGCTGCGTAGGTAGCAGTTTATCAGTAAATATCTCCACTGAGATTAAGAAAAGCAGTAGCTTAATAAATTAAGTACTTCCTGGTATGGTTACTGTACTGGTAACTCCCCAAAAGAATCTGGATTTTGGTGAGGGAACAGAGAAAAAAGCTCATTTAGGACCTGCACTTACGAAGGGGGTAGGCAGCTGTATATCAGGGAGTAAACCTTCTGAGAATAAAAACAGCTGGAGCTTGTTAAGGTAATTACACAGAGGAAAGGATAATGTACTGGGAACTCCTCAGAAGAATCTGATTTGCGGTGAGGGGAGAGAGATAAAAGCTCATTTAGGAACGACATGAACATGCTGCGTAGGTAGCTGTTTATCAGTAAATATCTCCACTGAGATTAAGAAAAGCAGTAGCTTAATAAATTAAGTACTTCCTGGTATGGTTACTGTACTGGTAACTCCCCAAAAGAATCTGGATTGTGGTGAGGGAACAGAGAAAAAACCTCATTTAGGACCTGCACTTACGAAGGGGGTAGGCAGCTGTATATCAGGGAGTAAACATTCTGAGAATAAAAACAGCTGGAGCTTGTTAAGGTAATTACACAGGGGAAAGGATAATGTACGGGGAACTCCTCAGAAGAATCTGATTTGTGGTGAGGGGAGATAGATAAAAGCTCATTTAGGAACGACATGAACATGCAGCGTAGGTAGCTGTTTATCGGTAAATATCTCCACTGAGATTAAGAAAAGCAGTAGGTTAATAAATTAAGTACTTCCTGGTATGGTTACTGTACTGGTAACTCCCCAAAAGAATCTGGATTGTGGCGAGGGAACCGAGAAAAAAGCTCATTTAAGACCTGCACTTACGAAGGGGGTAGGCAGCTGTATATCAGGGAGTAAACCTTCTGAGAATAAAAACAGCTATAGCTTGTTAAGGTAATTACACAGGGGAAAGGATAATGTACTGGCAAATCCTCAGAAGAATCTGATTTGTGGTGAGGGGAGAGAGATAAAAGCTCATTTAGAAACGACAGGAATATGCTGCGTAGGTAGCTGTTTATCAGTAAATATCTCCACTGAGATTAAGAAAAGAAGTAGCTTAATAAATTAAGTACTTCCTGGTATGGTTACTGTACTGGTAACTCACCAAAAGAATCTGGATTGTGGTGAGGGAACAGAGAAAGAAGCTCATTTAGGACCTGCACTTACGAATGGGGTAGCCAGCTGTATATCAGGGAGTATCGCTTCTGAGAATAAAACCAGCTGGAGCTTGTTAAGCTAATTACACAGGGGAAAGGATAATGTACTGGGAACTCCTCAGAAGAATCTGATTAGTTGTGAGGGGAGAGAGATAAAAGCTCATTTAGGAACGACAGGAACATGCTGCGTAGGTAGCTGTTTATCAGTAAATATCTCCACTGAGATTAAGAAAAGCAGTAGCTTAATAAATTAAGTACTTCCTGGTATGGTTACTGTACTGGTAACTCCCCAAAAGAATCTGGATTGTGGTGAGGGAACAGAGAAAAAAGCTCATTTAGGACCTGCACTTACGAAGGGGGTAGGCAGCTGTATATCAGGGAGTAAACCTTCTGAGAATAAAAACAGCTGGAGCTTGTTAAGGTAATTACACAGGGGAAAGGATAATGTACTGGGAACTCCTCAGAAGAATCTGATTTGTGGTGAGTGGAGAGAGATAAAAGCTCATTTAAGAACGACATGAACATCCTGCGTAGGTAGCTGTTTATCAGTAAATATCTCCACTGAGATTAAGAAAAGCAGTAGCTTAACAAATTAAGTACTTCCTGGTATGGTTACTGTACTGGTAACTCCCCAAAAGAATCTGGATTGTGGTGAGGGAACAGAGAAAAAAGCTCATTTAGGACCTGCACTTACGAAGGGGGTAGGCAGCTGTATATCAGGGAGTAAACCTTCTGAGAATAAAAACAGCTGGAGCTTGTTAAGGTAATTACACAGAGGAAAGGATAATGTACTGGGAACTCCTCAGAAGAATCTGATTTGTGGTGAGGGGAGAGAGATAAAAGCTCATTTAGGAACGACATGAACATGCTGCGTAGGTAGCAGTTTATCAGTAAATATCTCCACTGAGATTAAGAAAAGCAGTAGCTTAATAAATTAAGTACTTCCTGGTATGGTTACTGTACTGGTAACTCCCCAAAAGAATCTGGATTGTGGTGAGGGAACAGAGAAAAAAGCTCATTTAGGACCTGCACTTACGAAGGGGGTAGGCAGCTGTATATCAGGGAGTAAACCTTCTGAAAATAAAAACAGCTGGAGCTTGTTAAGGTAATTACACAGAGGAAAGGATAATGTACTGGGAACTCCTCAGAAGAATCTGATTTGCGGTGAGGGGAGAGAGATAAAAGCTCATTTAGGAACGACATGAACATGCTGCGTAGGTAGCTGTTTATCAGTAAATATCTCCACTGAGATTAAGAAAAGCAGTAGCTTAATAAATTAAGTACTTCCTGGTATGGTTACTGTACTGGTAACTCTCCAAAAGAATCTGGATTGTGGAGAGGGAACAGAGAAAATAGCTCATTTAGGACCTGCACTTACGAAGGGGGTAGGCAGCTCTATATCAGGGAGTAAACCTTCTGAGAATAAAAACAGCTGGAGCTTGTTAAGGTAATTACACAAGGGAAAGGATAATGTACTGGGAACTCCTCAGAAGAATCTGATTTGTGGTGAGGGGAGAGAGATAAAAGCTCATTTAGGAACGACATGAATATGCTGCATACGTAGTTGTTTATCAGTAAATATCTCCAGTGAGATTAAGAAAAGCAGTACCTTAATAAATTAGGTACTCTACTCCCTGTATGGATACTGTACTGGTAACTCCCCAAAAGAATCTGGATTGTGGTGAGGGAACAGAGAAAAAAGCTCATTTAGGACCTGCACTTACGAATGGGGTAGGCAGCTGTATATCAGGGAGTAAACATTCTGAGAATAAAAACAGCTGGAGCTTGTTAAGGTAATTACACAGGGGAAAGGATAATGTACGGGGAACTCCTCAGAAGAATCTGATTTGTGGTGAGGGGAGAGAGATAAAAGCTCATTTAGGAACGACATGAACATGCAGCGTAGGTAGCTGTTTATCAGTAAATATCTCCACTGAGATTAAGAAAAGCAGTAGGTTAATAAATTAAGTACTTCCTGGTATGGTTACTGTACTGGTAACTCCCCAAAAGAATCTGGATTGTGGCGAGGGAACCGAGAAAAAAGCTCATTTAGGACCTGCACTTACGAAGGGGGTAGGCAGCTGTATATCAGGGAGTAAACCTTCTGAGAATAAAAACAGCTATAGCTTGTTAAGGTAATTACACAGGGGAAAGGATAATGTACTGGCAAATCCTCAGAAGAATCTGATTTGTGGTGAGGGGACAGAGATAAAAGCTCATTTAGAAACGACAGGAATATGCTGCGTAGGTAGCTGTTTATCAGTAAATATCTCCACTGAGATTAAGAAAAGCAGTAGCTTAATAAATTAAGTACTTCCTGGTATGGTTACTGTACTGGTAACTCACCAAAAGAATCTGGATTGTTGTGAGGGAACAGAGAAAGAAGCTCATTTAGGACCTGCACTTACGAATGGGGTAGCCAGCTGTATATCAGGGAGTATCGCTTCTGAGAATAAAAACAGCTGGAGCTTGTTAAGGTAATTACACAGGGGAAAGGATAATGTACTGGGAACTCCTCAGAAGAATCTGATTAGTTGTGAGGGGAGAGAGATAAAAGCTCATTTAGGATCGACATGAACATGCTGCGTAGGTAGCTGTTTATCAGTAAATATCTCCACTGAGATTAAGAAAAGCAGTAGCTTAATAAATTAAGTACTTCCTGGTATGGTTACTGTACTGGTAACTCCCCAAAAGAATCTGGATTGTGGTGAGGGAACAGAGAAAAAAGCTCATTTAGGACCTGCACTTACGAAGGGGGTAGGCAGCTGTATATCAGGGAGTAAACCTAATGAGAATAAAAACAGCTGGAGCTTGTTAAGGTAATTACACAGGGGAAAGGATAATGTACTGGGAACTCCTCAGAAGAATCTGATTTGTGGTGAGGGGAGAGAGATAAAAGCTCATTTAAGAACGACATGAACATCCTGCGTAGGTAGCTGTTTATCAGTAAATATCTCCACTGAGATTAAGAAAAGCCGTAGCTTAATAAATTAAGTACTTCCTGGTATGGTTACTGTACTGGTAACTCTCCAAAAGAATCTGGATTGTGGAGAGGGAACAGAGAAAATAGCTCATTTAGGACCTGCACTTACGAAGGGGGTAGGCAGCTCTATATCAGGGAGTAAACCTTCTGAGAATAAAAACAGCTGGAGCTTGTTAAGGTAATTACACAAGGGAAAGGATAATGTACTGGGAACTCCTCAGAAGAATCTGATTTGTGGTGAGGGGAGAGAGATAAAAGCTCATTTAGGAACGACATGAACATGCTGCATACGTAGTTGTTTATCAGTAAATATCTCCAGTGAGATTAAGAAAAGCAGTACCTTAATAAATTAGGTACTCTACTCCCTGTATGGATACTGTACTGGTAACTCCCCAAAAGAATCTGGATTGTGGTGAGGGAACAGAGAAAAAAGCTCATTTAGGACCTGCACATACGAAGGGGGTAGGCAGCTGTATATCAGGGAGTAAACCTTCTGAGAATAAAAAAAGCGGGAGCTTGTTAAGGTAATTACACAGGGGAAAGGATAATGTACTGGGAACTCCTCAAAAGAATCTGATTTGTGGTGAGGGGAGAGAGATAAAAGCTCATTTAGGAACGACATGAACATGCTGCGTAGGTAGCTGTTTATCAGTAAATATCTCCACTGAGATTAAGAAAAGCAGTAGCTTAATGAGTTCAGCACCTCCTGGTATGGTTACTGTACTGGTAACTCCCCAAAAGAATCTGGATTGTGGTGAGGGAACAGAGAAAAAAGCTCATTTAGGAACTGCACTTACGAAGGGGGTAGGCAGCTGTATATCAGGGAGTAAACCTTCTGAGAATAAAAACAGCTACAGCTTGTTAAGGTAATTACACAGGGGAAAGGGTAATGTACTGGGAACTCCTCAGAAGAATCTGATTTGTTGTGAGGGGAGAGAGATAAAAGCTCATTTAGGAACGACATGAACATGCTGCGTAGGTAGCTGTTTATCAGTAAATATCTGAACTGAGATTAAGAAAAGCAGTAGCTTAAAAAATTAAGTAATTCCTGGTATGGTTACTGTACTGGTGACTCCCCAAAAGAATCTGGATTGTGGTGAGGGAACAGAGAAAAAAGCTCATTTAGGACCAGCCCTTACGAAGGGTGTAGGCAGCTGTATATCAGGGAGTAAACCTTCTGAGAATAAAAACAGCTACAGCTTGTTAAGGTAATTACACAGGGGAAAGGGTAATGTACTGGGAACTCCTCAGAAGAATCTGATTTGTGGTGAGGGGAGAGAGATAAATTCTCATTTAGGAACGACAGGAATATGCTGCGTAGGTGGCTGTTTATCAGTAAATATCTCCACTGAGATTAAGAAAAGCAGTAGCTTAATAAATTAAGTACTTCCTGGTATGGTTACTGTACTGGTAACTCACCAAAAGAATCTGGATTGTGGTGAGGGAACAGAGAAAGAAGCTCATTTAGGACCTGCACTTACGAAGGGGGTAGGCAGCTGTATATCAGGGAGTATCGCTTCTGAGAATAAAAACATCTGGAGCTTGTTAAGGTAATTACACAGGGGAAAGGATAATGTACTGGGAACTCCTCAGAAGAATCTGATTTGTGGTGAGGGGAGAGAGATAAAAGCTCATTTAGGAACGACATGAACATGCTGCATACCTAGCTGTTTATAAGTAAATATCTCCACTGAGATTAAGAAAAGCAGTAGCTTAATGAGTTCAGCACCTCCTGGTATGGTTACTGTACTGGTAACTCCCAAAAAGAATCTGGATTGTGGTGAGGGAACAGAGAAAAAAGCTCATTTAGGACCTGCACTTACGAAGGGGGTAGGCAGCTGTATATCAGGGAGTAAACCTTCTGAGAATAAAAACAGCTGGAGCTTGTTAAGGTAATTACACAGGGGAAAGGATAATGTACCGGGAACTCCTCAGAAGAATCTGATTTGTGGTGAGGGGAGAGAGATAAAAGCTCATTTAGGAACGACATGAACATGCTGCGTAGGTAGCTGTTTATCAGTAAATATCTCCACTGAGATTAAGAAAAGCAGTAGCTTAATAAATTAAGTACTTCCTGGTATGGTTACTGTACTGGTAACTTTCCAAAAGAATCTGAATGGTGGTGAGGGAAGAGAGAAAAAAGCTCATTTAGGACCTGCACTTAAGAAGGGGGTAGGCAGCTGTTTATCAGGGAGTAAACCTTCTGAGAATAAAAACAGCTGGAGCTTGTTAAGGTAATTACACAGGGTAAAGGATAATGTACTGGGAACTCCTCAGAAGAATCTGATTTGTTGTGAGGGGAGAGAGATAAAAGCTCATTTAGGAAGGACATGAACATGCTGCGTAGGTAGCTGTTTATCAGTAAATATCTCCACTGAGATTAAGAAAAGCAGTAGCTTAATAAATTAAGTACTTCCTGGTATGGTTACTGTACTGGTAACTCCACAAAAGAATCGGGATTGTGGTGAGGGAACAGAGAAAAAAGCTCATTTAGGACCTGCACTTATGAAGGGGGTAGGCAGCTGTATATCAGGGAGTAAACCTTCTGAGAATAAAAACAGCTGGAGCTTGTTAAGGTAATTACACAGGGGAAAGGATAATTTACCGGGAACTCCTCAGAAGAATCTGATTTGTGGTGAGGGGAGAGAGATAAAAGCTCATTTAGGAACGACATGAACATGCAGCGTAGGTAGCTGTTTATCAGTAAATATCTCCACTGAGATTAAGAAAAGCAGTAGCTTAATAAATTAAGTACTTCCTGTTATGGTTACTGTACTGGTAACTCCCCAAAAGAATCTGGATTGTGGTGAGGGAACCGAGAAAAAAGCTCATTTAGGACCTGCACTTACGAAGGGGGTAGGCAGCTGTATATCAGGGAGTAAACCTTCTGAGAATAAAAACAGCTGGAGCTTGTTAACGTAATAACACAGGGTAAAGGATAATGTACTGGGAACTCCTCAGAAGAATCTGATTTGTGGTGAGGGGAGAGAGATAAAAGCTCATTTAGGAACGACATGAACATGCAGCTTAGGTAGCTGTTTATCAGTAAATATCTCCACTGAGATTAAGAAAAGCAGTAGCTTAATAAATTAAGTACTTCCTGGTATGGTTACTGTACTGTAACTCCCCAAAAGAATCTGGATTGTGGTGAGGGAACAGAGAAAAATGCTCAGTTAGGACCTGCACTTACGAAGGGGGTAGGCAGCTGTATATCAGGGAGTAAACCTTCTGAGAATAAAAACAGCTGGAGCTTGTTAAGGTAATTACACAGGGGAAATGATAATGTACTGGGAACTCCTCAGAAGAATCTGATTTGTGGTGGGTGGAGAGAGATAAAAGCTCATTCATGAACGACATGAAAATGCGGCGTACGTAGCTGTTTATCAGTAAATATCTCCACTGAGATTAAGAAAAGCAGTAGCTTAATAAATTAAGTACTTCCTGGTATGGTTACTGTACTGGTAACTCTCCAAAAGAATCTGGATTGTGGAGAGGGAACAGAGAAAATAGCTCATTTAGGACCTGCAATTACGAAGGGGGTAGGCAGCTCTATATCAGGGAGTAAAACTTCTGAGAATAAAAACAGCTGGAGCTTGTTAAGGTAATTACACAAGGGAAAGGATAATGTACTGGGAACTCCTCAGAAGAATCTGATTTGTGGTGAGGGGAGAGAGATAAAAGCTCATTTAGGAACGACATGAACATGCTGCATACGTAGCTGTTTATCAGTAAATATCTCCAGTGAGATTAAGAAAAGCAGTACCTTAATAAATTAGGTACTCTACTCGCTGTATGGATACTGTACTGGTAACTCCCCAAAAGAATCTGGATTGTGGTGAGGGAACAGAGAAAAAAGCTCATTTAGGACCTGCACTTACGAAGGGGGTAGGCATCTGTATATCACGGAGTAAACCTTCTGAGAATAGAAACAGCTGGAGCTTGTTAAGGTAATTACACAGGGGAAAGGATAATGTACTGGGAATTCCTCAGAAGAATCTGATTTGTGGTGAGGGGAGAGAGACAAAAGCTCATTTAGAAACGACATGAACATGCTGCGTAGGTAGCAGTTTATCAGTAAATATCTCCACTGAGATTAAGAAAAGCAGTAGCTTAATAAATTAAGTACTTCCTGGTATGGTTACTGTACTGGTAACTCCCCAAAAGAATCTGGATTGTGGTGAGGGAACAGAGAAAGAAGCTCATTTAGGACCTGCACTTACGAAGGGGGTAGGCAGCTGTATATCAGGGAGTATCGCTTCTGAGAATAAAAACATCTGGAGCTTGTTAAGGTAATTACACAGGGGAAAGGATAATGTACTGGGAACTCCTCAGAAGAATCTGATTTGTGGTGAGGGGTGAGAGATAAAAGCTCATTTAGGAACGACATGAACATGCTGCATACCTAGCTGTTTATAAGTAAATATCTCCACTGAGATTAAGAAAAGCAGTAGCTTAATGAGTTCAGCACCTCCTGGTATGGTTACTGTACTGGTAACTCCCAAAAAGAATCTGGATTGTGGTGAGGGAACAGAGAAAAAAGCTCATTTAGGACCTGCACTTACGAAGGGGGTAGGCAGCTGTATATCAGGGAGTAAACCTTCTGAGAATAAAAACAGCTGGAGCTTGTTAAGGTAATTAAACAGGGGAAAGGATAATGTACCGGGAACTCCTCAGAAGAATCTGATTTGTGGTGAGGGGAGAGAGATAAAAGCTCATTTAGGAACGACATGAACATGCTGCGTAGGTAGCTGTTTATCAGTAAATATCTCCACTGAGATTAAGAAAAGCAGTAGCTTAATAAATTAAGTACTTCCTGGTATGGTTACTGTACTGGTAACTTTCCAAAAGAATCTGAATGGTGGTGAGGGAAGAGAGAAAAAAGCTCATTTAGGACCTGCACTTAAGAAGGGGGTAGGCAGCTGTTTATCAGGGAGTAAACCTTCTGAGAATAAAAACAGCTGGAGCTTGTTAAGGTAATTACACAGGGTAAAGGATAATGTACTGGGAACTCCTCAGAAGAATCTGATTTGTGGTGAGGGGAGAGAGATAAAAGCTCATTTAGGAACAACATGAACATGCTGCGTAGGTAGCTGTTTATCAGTAAATATCTCCACTGAGATTAAGAAAAGCAGTAGCTTAATAAATTAAGTACTTCCTGGTATGGTTACTGTACTGGTAACTCCCCAAAAGAATCTGGATTGTGGTGAGGGAACAGAGAAAAAAGCTCATTTAGGACCTGCACTTACGAAGGGGGTAGGCAGCTGTATATCAGGGAGTAAACCTTCTGAGAATAAAAACAGCTGGAGCTTGTTAAGGTAATTACACAGGGGAAAGGATAAAGTACTGGGAACTCCTCAGAAGAATCTGATTTGTGGTGAGGGGTGAGAGATAAATGCTCATTTAGGAACGACATGAACATGCTGCATAGGTAGCTGTTTATCAGTAAATATCTCCACTGAGATTAAGAAAAGCAGTAGCTTAATAAATTAAGTACTTCCTGGTATGGTTACTGTACTGGTAACTCCCCAAAAGAATCTGGATTGTGGTGAAGGAACAGACAAGAAGCTCAGTTAGGACCTGCACTTTCGAAGGGGGTAGGCACCTGTATATCAGGGAGTAAAAATTCTGAGAATAAAAACAGCTGGAGCTTGTTAAGGTAATTACACAGGGGAAAGGATAATGTACTGGGAACTCCTCAGAAGAATCTGATTTGAGGTGAGGGGAGAGAGATAAAAGCTCATTTAGGAACGACATGAACATGCTGCGTACATAGTGTTTATCAGTAAATATCTCCACTGAGATTAAGAAAAGCAGTAGCTTAATAAATTAAGTACTTCCTGGTATGGTTACTGTCCTGGTAACTCCCCAAAAGAATCTGGATTGTGGTGAGGGAACAGAGAAAAAAAGCTCATTTAGGACCTGCACTTACGAAGATGGTAGGCAGCTGTATATCAGGGAGTAAACCTTCTGAGAATAAAAACAGCTGGAGCTTGTTAAGGTAATTACACAGGGGAAAGGATAATGTACTGGGAACTCCTCAGAAGAATCTGATTTGTGGTGAGGGGAGAGAGATAAAAGCTCATTTAGGAACGACATGAACATGCTGCGTAGGTAGCTGTTTATCAGTAAATACCTCCACTGAGATTAAGAAAAGCAGTAGCTTAATAAATTAAGTACTTCCTGGTATGGTTACTGTACTGGTAACTCCCCAAAAGAATCTGGATTGTGGTGAAGGAACAGAGAAAAAACGTTCATTTAGGACCTGCACTTACGAAGGGTTAGGCAGCTGTATATCAGGGAGTAAAACTTCTGAGAATAAAAACAGCTGGAGCTTGTTAAGGTAATTACACAGGGGAAAGGATAATGTACTGGGAACAATTCAGAAGAATCTGATTTGTGGTGAGGGGAGAGAGATAAAAGCTCATTTAGGAACGACATGAACATGCTGCGTATGTAGCTGTTTATCAGTAAATATGTCCCCTGAGATTAAGAAAAGCAGTAGCTTAATAAATTAAGTACTTCCTGGTATGGTTACTGTACTGGTAACTCCCCAAAAGAATCTGGATTGTGGTGAGGGAACAGAGAAAAAACTCATTTAGGACCTGCACTTTCTAAGGGGGTAGGCAGCTGTATATCAGGGAGTAAACCTTCTGAGAATAAAAACAGCTGGAGCTTGTTAAGGTAATTACACAGGGGAAAGGATAATGTACTGGGAACTCCTCAGAAGAATGTGATTTGTGGTGAGGGGAGAGAGATAAAAGCTCATTTAGGAACGACATGAGCATGCTGCATATGTAGCTCTTTATCAGTAAATATCTCCACTGAGATTAAGAAAAGTAGTAGCTTAATAAATTAAGTACTTCCTGGTATAGTTACTGTACTGGTAACTCCCCAAAGAATCTGGATTGTGGTGAGGGAACAGAGAAAAAAGCTCATTTAGTACCTGCACTTACGAAGGGGGTAGGCAGCTGTATATCAGGGAGTAAACCTTCTGAGAATAAAAACAGCTGGAGCTTGTTAAGGTAATTACACAGGGGAAAGGATAATGTACTGGGAACTCCTCAGAAGAATCTGATTTGTGGTGAGGGGGAGAGAGATAAAAGCTCATTAGGAACGACATGAACATGCTGCGTAGGTAGCTGTTTATCAGTAAATATCTCCACTGAGATTAAGAAAAGCAGTAGATTAATAAATTAAGAACTTCCTGGTATGGTTCCTGTACTGGTAACTCCCCAAAAGAATCTGGATTGTGGTGAGGGAACGGAGAAAAAAGCTCATTTAGGACCAGCACCTACGAAGGGGGTAGGCAGCTGTATATCAGGGAGTAAACCTTCTGAGAATAAAAACAGCTGGAGCTTGTTAAGGTAATTACACAGGGGAAAGGATAATGTACTGGGAACTCCTCAGAAGAATCTGATTTGTGGTGAGGGGAGAGAGATAAAAGCTCATTTAGGAACGACATGAACATGCTGGGTACGTAGGTGTTTATCAGTAAATACCTCCACTGAGATTAAGAAAAGCAGTAGCTTAATAAATTAAGTACTTCCTGGTATGGTTACTGTCCTCGTAACTCCCCAAAAGAATCTGGATTGTGGTGAGGGAACAGAGAAAAAAGCTCATTTAGGACCTGCACTTACGAAGATGGTAGGCAGCTGTATATCAGGGAGTAAACCTTCTGAGAATAAAAACAGCTGGAGCTTGTTAAGGAAATTACACAGGGGAAAGGATAATGTACTGGGAACTCCTCAGATGAATCTGATTTGTGGTGAGGGGGAGAGAGATAAAAGATCATTTAGGAACGACATGAACATGCTGCGTAGGTAGCTGTTTATCAGTAAATATCTCCACTGAGATTAAGAAAAGCAGTAGCTTAATAAATTAAGTACTTCCTGGTATGGTTACTGTACTGGTAACTCCCCAAAAGAATCTGGATTGTGGTGAAGGAACAGAGAAAAACGTTCATTTAAGACCTGCACCTACCAAGGGTTAGGCAGCTGTATATCAGGGAGTAAAACTTCTGAGAATAAAACAGCTGGAGCTTGTTAAGGTAATTACACAGGGGAAAGGATAATGTACTGGGAACAATTCAGAAGAATCTGATTTGTGGTGAGGGGAGAGAGATAAAACCTCATTTAGGAACGACATGAACATGCTGCGTATGTAGCTGTTTATCAGTAAATATCTCCACTGAGATTAAGAAAAGCAGTAGCTTAATAAATTAAGTACTTCCTGGTATGGTTACTGTACTGTTAACTCCCCAAAAGAATCTGGATTGTGGTGAGGGAACAGAGAAAAAAGCTCATTTAGGACCTGCACTTTCTAAGGGGGTAAGCAGCTGTATATCAGGGAGGTAAACCTTCTGAGAATAAAAACATCTGAGCTTGTTAAGGTAATTACACAGGGGAAAGGATAATGTACTGGGAAACTCCTCAGAAGAATCTGATTTGTGGTGATGGGAGACAGATAAAAGCTCATTTAGGAACGACATGAACATGCTGCGTAGGTAGCTGTTTATCAGTAAATATCTCCACTGAGATTAAGAAAAGCAGTAGCTTAATAAATTAAGTCTTCCTGGTATCTTTATGTACTGGTAACTCCCCAAAAGCATCTGGATTGTGGTGAGGGAACAGAGAAAAAAGCTCATTTAGGACCTGCACTTACGAAGGGGGTAGGCAGCTGTATATCAGGGAGTAAACCTTCTGAGAATAAAAACAGCTGGAGCTTGTTAAGGTAATTACAGAGGGGAAAGGATAATGTACTGGGAACTCCTCAGAAGAATCTGATTTGTGGTGAGGGGAGAGAGATAATAGCTCATTTAGGAACGACTTGAACATGCTGCGTAGGTAGCTGTTTATCATTAAATATCTCCACTGAGATTAAGAAAGCAGTAGCTTAATAAATTAAGTACTTCCTGGTATGGTTACTGTACTGGTAAGTCCCCAAAGGAATCTGGATTTTGGTGAGGGAACAGATAAAAAAGCTCATTTAGGACCTGCACTTACGAAGGGGGTAGGCAGCTGTATATCAGGGATTAAACCTTCTGAGAATAAAAACAGCTGGAGCTTGTTAAGGTAATTACACAGGGGAAAGGATAATGTACTGGGAACTCCTCAGAAGAATCTGATTTGTGGTGAGGGGAGAGAGATAAAAGCTCATTTAAGAACGACATGAACATGCTGCGTAGGTAGCTGTTTATCAGTAAATATCTCCACTGAGATTAAGAAAACCAGTAGCTTAATAAATTAAGTACTTCCTGGTATGGTTACTGTACTGGTAACTCCCCAAAATAATCTGGATTGTGGTGAGGGAACAGAGAAAAAAGCTCATTTAGGACCTGCATTTTCGAAGGGGGTAAGCAGCTGTTTATCAGGGAGTAAACCTTCTGAGAATAAAAACAGCTGGAGCTTGTTAAGGTAATTACACAGGGGAAAGGATAATGTACTGGGAACTCCTCAGAAGAATCTGATTTGTGGTGAGGGGAGACAGATAAAAGCTCATTTAGGAACGACATGAACATGCTGCGTAGGTAGCTGTTTGTCAGTAAATATCTCCACTTAGATTAATAAAAGCAGTAGCTTAATAAATTAAGTACTTCCTGGTATGGTTACTGTACTGGTAACTCCCCAAAAGAATCTGGATTGTGGTGAGGGAACAGAGAAAAAAGCTCATTTAGGACCTGCACTTACGAAGGTGGTAGGCAGCTGTATATCAGGGAGTAAACCTTCTGAGAATAAAAACAGCTGGAGCTTGTTAAGGTAATTACACAGGGGAAAGGATAATGTACTGGGAACTCCTCAGAAGAATCTGATTTGTGGTGAGGGGAGAGAGATAAAGCTCATTTAGGAACGACATGAACATGCTTCGTAGGTAGCTGTTTATCAGTAAATATCTCCACTGAGATTAAGAAAAGCAGTAGCTTAATAAATTAAGTACTTCCTGGTATGGTTCCTGTACTGGTAACTCCCCAAAAGAATCTGGATTGTGGTGAGGGAACAGAGAAAAAGGCTCATTTAGGACCAGCACTTACGAAGGGGGTAGGCAGCTGTATATCAGGGAGTAAACCTTCTGAGAATAAAAACAGCTGGAGCTTGTTAAGGTAATTACACAGGGGAAAGGATAATGTACTGGGAACTCCTCAGAAGAATCTGATTTGTGGTGAGGGGAGAGAGATAAAAGCTCATATAGGAACGACATGAATATGCTGCGTAGGTAGCTGTTTATCAGTAAATATCTCCTCTGAGATTAAGAAAAGCAGTAGCTTAATAAATTAAGTACTTCCTGGTATGGTTACTGTCCTGGTAACTCCCCAAAAGAATCTGGATTGTGGTGAGGGATCAGAGAAAAAAGCTCATTTATGACCTGCACTTACGAAGGGGGTAGGCAGCTGTATATCGGGGAGTAAACCTTCTGAGAATAAAAACAGCTGGAGCTTGTTAAGGTAATTACACCAGGGAAAGGATAATGTACTGGGAACATTCAGAAGAATCTGATTTGTGGTGAGGGGAGGGAGATAAAAGCTCATTTAGGAACGACATGAACATACTGCGTAGGTAGCTGTTTATCAGTAAATATCTCCACTGATATTAAGAAAAGCAGTAGCTTAAAAAATTAAGTACTTCCTGGTATGGTTACTGTACTGGTAACTCCCCAAAGAATCTGGATTGTGGTGAGGGAACAAAGAAAAAAGCTCATTTAGGACATCCACTTTCGAAGGGGTAGGCAGCTGTATATCAGGGAGTAAACCTTCTGAGAATAAAAACAGCTGGAGCTTGTTAAGGTAATTACACAGGGGAAGGATAATGTACTGGGAACTCCTCAGAAGAATCTGATTTGTGGTGAGGGGAGAGAGATAAAAGCTCATTTAGGAACGACATGAACATGTTGCGTAGGCAGCTGTTTATCAGTAAATATCTCCACTGAGATTAAGAAAAGCAGTAGCTTAATAAATTAAGTACTTCCTGGTATGGTTACTGTACTGGTAAGTCCCCAAAAGAATCTGGATTTTGGTGAGGGAATAGATAAAAAAGCTCATTTAGGACCTGCACTTACGAAGGGGGGTAGGCAGTTGTATATCAGGGATTAAGCCTTCTGAGAATAAAAACAGCTGGAGCTTGTTAAGGTAATTACACAGGGGAAAGGATAATGTACTGGGAACTCCTCAGAAGAATCTGATTTGTGGTGAGGGGAGAGAGATAAAAGCTCATTTAGGATCGACATGAACATGCTGCGTAGGTAGCTGTTCATCAGTAAATATCTCCACTGAGATTAAGAAAAGCAGTAGCTAATAAATTAAGTACTTCCTGGTATGGTTACTGTACTGGTAACTCCCCAAAAGAATCTGGATTGTGGTGAAGGAGCAGAGAAAAAAGTTCAATTAGGACCTGCACTTACGAAGGGGGTAGGCAGCTGTATATCAGGGAGTAAACCTTCTGAGAATAAAAACAGCTGGAGCTTGTTAAGGTAATTACACAGGGGAAAGGATAATGTACTGGGAACTCCTCAGAAGAATCTGATTTGTGGTGAGGGGTGAGAGATAAAAGCTCATTTAGGAACGACATGAACATGCTGCGTAGGTAGCTGTTTATCAGTAAATATCTCCACTGAGATTAAGAAAAGTAGTAGCTTAATAATTAAGTACTTCCTGGTATGGTTACTGTACTGGTAACTCCCCAAAAGAATCTGGATTGTGGTGAGGGAACAGAGAAAAAAGCTCATTTAGGACCTGCACTTACGAAGGGGGTAGCCAGCTGTATATCAGGGAGTAAACCTTCTGAGAATAAAAACAGCTGGAGCTTGTTAAGGTAATTACACAGGGGAAAGGATAATGTACTGGGAACTCCTCAGAAGAATCTGATTTGTGGTGAGGGGAGAGAGATTAAAGCTCATTTAGGAACGACATGAACATGCTGCGTAGTAGCTGTTTTATCAGTAAATATCTCCACTGAGATTAAGAGAAGAAGTAGCTTAATAAATTAAGTACTTCCTGGTATGGTTACTGTACTGGTAACTCCCCAAAAGAATCTGGATTGTGGTGAGGGAACAGAGAAAAAAGTTCATTTAGGACCTGCACTTAGGAAGGGGGTAGGCAGCTGTATATCAGGGAGAAAACCTTCTGAGAATAAAAACAGCTGGAGCTTGTTAAGGTAATTACACAGGGGAAAGGATAATGTACTGGGAACAATTCAGAAGAATCTGATTTGTGGTGAGGGGAGAGAGATAAAAGCTCATTTAGGAACGACATGAACATGCTGCGTAGGTAGCTGTTTATCAGTAAATATCTCCACTGAGATTAAGAAAAGCAGTAGCGTAATAAATTAAGTACTTCCTGGTATGGTTACTGTACTGGTAACTCCCCAAAATAATCTGGATTGTGGTGAGGGAACAGAGAAAAAAACTCATTTAGGACCTGCATTTTCGAAGGGGGTAAGCAGCTGTATATCAGGGATTAAACCTTCTGAGAATAAAAACAGCTTCAGCTTGTTAAGGTAATTACACAGGGGAAAGGATAATGTTACTGGGAACTCCTCAGAAGAATCTGATTTGTGGT
>NW_025956934.1:0-35847 GCF_023159225.1 Perognathus longimembris pacificus
TCAGTAAATATCTCCACTGAGATTAAGAAAAGCAGTAGCTTAATAAATTAAGTACTTCCTGGTATGGTTACTGTACTGGTAACTCCCCAAAAGAATCTGGATTGTGGTGAGGGAACAGAGAAAAAAGCTCATTTAGGACCTGCACTTACGAAGGGGGTAGGCAGCTGTATATCAGGGAGTAAACCTTCTGAGAATAAATACAGCTGGAGCTTGTTAAGGTAATTACACAGGGGAAAGGATAATGTACTGGGAACTCCTCAGAAGAATCTCATTCGTGTTGAGGGGAAGAGATAAAAGCTCATTTAGGAACGACATGAACATGCTGCGTAGGTAGCTGTTTATCAGTAAATATCTCCACTGAGATTAAGAAAAGCAGTAGCTTAATAAATTAAGTACTTCCTGGTATGGTTACTGTACTGGTAACTCCCCAAAAGAATCTGGATTGTGGTGAGGGAACAGAGAAAAAAGCTCATTTAGAACCTGCACGTTCGAAGGGGGTAGTCAGCAGTATATCAGGGAGTAAACCTTCTGAGAATAAAAACAGCTGGAGCTTGATAAGGTAATTACACAGGGGAAAGGATAATGTACTGGGAACAATTCAGAAGAATCTGATTTGTGGTGAGGTGAGAGACATAAAAGCTCATTTAGGAACGACATGAACATGCTGCGTAGGTAGCTGTTTATCAGTAAATATCTCCACTGAGATTAAGAAAAGCAGTAGCTTAATAAATTAAGTACTTCCTGGTATGGTTACTTGTACTGATAACTCCCCAAAAGAATCTGGATTGTGGTGAGGGAACAGACAAAAAGGCTCATTTAGGACCTGCACTTTCGAAGGGGGTAGGCAGCTGTATATCAGGGAGTAAACTTTCTGAGAATAAAAACAGCTGGAGTTTGTTAGGTAATTACACAGGGGAAAGGATAATGTACTGGGAACTCCTCAGAAGAATCTGATTTGTGGTGAGGGGAGAGAGATAAAAGCTCATTAGGAACGACATGAACATGCTGCATAAGTAGCTCTTTATCAGTAAATATCTCCACTGAGATTAAGAAAAGTAGTAGCTTAATAAATTAAGTACTTCCTGGTATGGTTACTGTACTGGTACCTCCCCAAAGAATCTGGATTGTGGTGAGGGAACAGAGAAAAAAGCTCATTTAGTACCTGCACTTACGAAGGGGGTAGGCAGCTGTATATCAGGAAGTAAACCTTCTGAGAATAAAAACAGCTGGAGCTTGTTAAGGTAATTACACAGGGGAAAGGATAATATACTTGGAAATCCTCAGAAGAATCTGATTCGTGGTGAGGGGGAGAGAGATAAAAGCTCATTTAGGAACGACATGAACATGCTGCGTAGGTAGCTGTTTATCAGTAAATATCTCCACTGAGATTAAGAAAAGCAGTAGCTTAATAAATTAAGTACTTCCTGGTATGGTTACTGTACTGGTAACTCCCCAAAAGAATCTGGATTGTGGTGAGGGAACAGAGAAAAAAGCTCAATTAGGAACTGCACTTACGAAGGGGGTAGGCAGCTGTATATCAGGGAGTAAACCTTGTGAGAATAAAAACAGCTGGAGCTTGTTAAGGTAATTACACAGGGGAAAGGATAATGTACTGCGAACTCCTCAGAAGAATCTGATTTGTGGTGAGGGGAGAGAGATAAAAGCTCATTAGGAACGACATGAACATGCTGCGTAGGTAGCTGTTTATCAGTAAATATCTCCACTGAGATTAAGAAAAGCAGTAGCTTAATAAATTAAGTACTTCCTGGTATGGTTAATGTACTGGTAACTCCCCAAAAGAATCTGGATTGTGGTGAGGGAACAGAGAAAAAAGCTCATTTAGGACCTGCACTTACGAAGGGGGTAGGCAGCAGTATATCAGGGAGTAAACCTTCTGAGAATAAAAACAGCTGGAGCTTGTTAAGGTAATTACTCAGGGGAAAGGATAATGTACTGGGAACTCCTCAGAAGAATCTCATTCGTGGTGAGGGGAGAGAGAGATAAAAGCTCATTTAGGAACGACATGAACATGCTGCGTAGGTAGCTGTTTATCAGTAAATATCTCCACTGAGATTAATAAAAGCAGTAGCTTAATAAATTAAGTACTTCCTGGTATGGTTACTGTACTGGTATCTCCCCAAAAGAATCTGGATTGTGGTGAGGGAACAGAGAAAAAAGCTCATTTAAGACCTGCACTTACGAAGGGGGTAGGCAGCTGTATATCAGGGAGTAAACCTTCTGAGAATAAAAACAGCTGGAGCTTGTTAAGGTAATTATACAGGGGAAAGGATAATGTACTGGGAACTCCTCAGAAGAATTTGATTTGTGGTGAGGGGAGAGAGATAAAAGCTCATTTAGGTACGACATGAACATGCTGCGTAGGTATCTGTTTTTCAGTAAATATCTCCACTGAGATTAAGAAAAGCAGTAGCTTAATAAATTAAGTACTTCCTGGTATGGTTCCTGTACTGGTAACTCCCCAAAAGAATCTGGATTGTGGTGAGGGAACGGAGAAAAAAGCTCATTTAGGACCTGCATTACGAAGGGGGTAGGCAGCTGTATATCAGGGAGTAAACCTTTTCAGAATAAAAACAGCTGGAGCTTTTTAAGGTAATTACACAGGGGAAAGGATAATGTACTGGGAACTCCTCAGAAGAATCTGATTTGTGGTGAGGGGAGAGAGATAAAAGCTCATTTAGGAACGACATGAACATGCTGCGTAGGTAGCTGTTTATCAGTAAATATCTCCACTGAGATTAAGAAAAGCAGTAGCTTAATAAATTAAGTACTTCCTGGTATGGATACAGTACTGGGAACTCCCCAAAAGAATCTGGATTGTGGTGAGGGAACAGAGAAAAAAGCTCATTTAGGACCTTCACTTACGAAGTGGGTAGGCAGCTGTATATCAGGGAGTAAACCTTCTGAGAATAAAACAGCTGGAGCTTGTTATGGTAATTACACAGGGGAAAGGATAATGTACTGGGAACTCCTCAGAAGAATCTGATTTGTGGTGAGGGGAGAGAGATAAAAGCTCATTTAAGAACGACATGAACGTGCTGCGTAGGTAGCTGTTTTTCAGTAAATATCTCCACTGAGATTAAGAAAAGCAGTAGCTTAATAAATTAAGTACTTCCTGGTATGGATACTGTAGTGGTAACTCCCCAGAAGAATCTGGATTGTGGTGAGGAACAGAGAAAAACTTCATTTAGGACCTGCACTTACGAAGGGGGTAGGCAGCTGTATATCAGGGAGTAAACCTTCTGAGAATAAAAACAACTGGAGCTTGTTAAGGTAATTACACAGGGGAAAGGATAATGTACTGGGAACTCCTCAGAAGAATCTGATTTGTGGTGAGGGGAGAGAGATAAAAGCTCATTTAGGAACGACATGAACATGCTGCGTAGGTAGCTGTTTATCAGTAAATATCTCCACTGAGATTAAGAAAAGCAGTAGCTTAATGAATTAAGTACTTCCTGGTATGGTTACTGTACTAGTAACTCCCAAAAGAATCTGGATTGTGGTGAGGGAACAGAGAAAAAAGCCCATTTAGGACCTGCACTTACGAAGGGGTTAGGCAGCTGTATATCAGGGAGTAAACCGTTTGAGAATAAAAACAGCTGGAGCTTGTTAAGGTAATTACACAGGGGAAAGTATAATGTACTGGGAACTCCTCAGAAGAATCTCATTCGTTTTGAGGGGAGAGAGATAAAAGCTCATTTAGGAACGACATGAACATGCTGCGTAGGTAGCTGTTTATCAGTAAATATCTCCACTGAGATTAAGAAAAGCAGTAGCTTAATAAATTAAGTACTTCCTGGTATGGTTACTGTACTGGTAACTCCCCAAAAGAATCTGGACTGTGGTGAGGGAACAGATAAAAAAGCTCATTTAGGACCTGCTCTTACGAAGCGGGTAGGCAGCTGTATATCAGGGTGTAAACCTTCTGAGAATAAAAACAGCTGTAGCTTGTTAAGGTAATTACACAGGGGAAAGGATAATGTACTGGGAACTCCTCAGAAGAATCTGATTTGTGGTGAGGGGAGAGAGATAAAAGCTCATTTAGGAACGACATGAACATGCTGCTTAGGTGGCTGTTTATCAGTAAATATCTCCACTGAGATTAAGAAAAGCAGTAGCTTAATAAATTAAGTACTTCCTGGTATGGTTACTGTACTGGTAACTCCCAAAAGAATCTGGATTGTGGTGAGGGAACAGAGAAAAAAGCTCATTTATGACCTGCACTTAAGAAGGGGGTAGGCAGCTGTATATCAGGGAGTAAACCTTCTGAGAATAAAAACAGCTGGAGCTTGTTAAGGTAATTACACAGGGGAAAGGATAATGTACTTTGAACTCCTCAGAAGAATCTGATTTGTGGTGAGGGGAGAGAGATAAAAGCTCATTTAGGAACGACATGAACATGCTGCGTAGGTAGCTGTTTATCAGTAAATATCTCCACTGAGATTAAGAAAAACAGTAGCTTAATAAATTAAGTACTTCCGGGTATGGTTACTGTACTGGTAACTCCCCAAAAGAATCTGGATTGTGGTGAGGGAACAGATTAAAAAGCTCATTTAGGACCTGCAATTACGAAGGGGGTAGGCAGCTGTATATCAGGGAGTAAACCTTCTGAGAATAAAAACAGCTGGAGCTTGTTAAGGTAATTACACAGGGTAAATGTTAATGTACTGGGAACACCTCAGAAGAATCTGATTTGTGGTGAGGGGAGAGAGATAAAAGCTCATTTAGGAACGACATGAACATGCTGCGTAGGTAGCTGTTTATCAGTAAATATCTCCACTGAGATTAAGAAAAGCAGTAACTTAATAAATTAAGTACTTCCTGGTATGGTTCATGTACTGGTAACTCCCCAAAAGAATCTGGATTGTGGTGAGGGAACAGAGAAAAAAGCTCATTTAGGACCTGCACTTACGAAGGGGGTAGGCAGCTGTATATCAGGGAGGAAACCTTCTGAGAATAAAAACAGCTGGAGCTTGTTAAGGTAATTACACAGGGGAAAGGATAATGTACTGGGAACAATTCAGAAGAATCTGATTTGTGGTGAGGTGAGAGACATAAAAGCTCATTTAGGAACGACATGAACATGCTGCGTAGGTAGCTGTTTATCAGTAAATATCTCCACTGAGATTAAGAAAAGCAGTAGCTTAATAAATTAAGTACTTCCTGGTATGGTTACTGTACTGATAACTCCCCAAAAGAATGTGGATTGTGGTGAGGGAACAGACAAAAAGGCTCATTTAGGACCTGCAATTTCGAAGGGGGTAGGCAGCTGTATATCAGGGAGTAAACTTTCTGAGAATAAAAACAGCTGGAGTTTGTTAAGGTAATTACACAGGGGAAAGGATAATGTACTGGGACCTCCTCAGAAGAATCTGATTTGTGGTGAGGGGAGAGAGATAAAACCTCATTTAGGAACGACATGAACATGCTGCATAAGTAGCTCTTTATCAGTAAATATCTCCACTGAGATTAAGAAAAGTAGTAGCTTAATAAATTAAGTACTTCCTGGTATGGTTACTGTACTGGTAACTCCCCATAGAATCTGGATTGTGGTGAGGGAACAGAGAAAAAAGCTCATTTAGGACCTGCACTTACGAAGGGGGTAGGCAGCTGTATATCAGGAAGTAAACCTTCTGAGAATAAAAACAGCTGGAGCTTGTTAAGGTAATTACACAGGGGAAAGGATAATGTACTTGGAAATCCTCAGAAGAATCTGATTCGTGGTGAGGGGAGAGAGATAAAAGCTCATTTAGGAACGACATGAACATGCTGCGTAGGTAGCTGTTTATCAGTAAATATCTCCACTGAGATTAAGAAAAGCAGTAGCTTAATAAATTAAGTACTTCCTGGTATGGTTACTGTACTGGTAACTCCCCAAAAGAATCTGGATTGTTGTGAGGGAACAGAGAAAAAAGCTCATTTAGGACCTCCACTTTCGAAGGGGTAGGCAGCTGTATATCAGGGAGTAAACCTTCTGAGAATAAAAACAGCTGGAGCTTGTTAAGGTAATTATACAGGGGAAAGGATAATGTACTGGGAACTCCTCAGAAGAATTTGATTTGTGGTGAGGGGAGAGAGATAAAAGCTCATTTAGGTACGACATGAACATGCTGCGTAGGTATCTGTTTTTCAGTAAATATCTCCACTGAGATTAAGAAAAGCAGTAGCTTAATAAATTAAGTACTTCCTGGTATGGTTCCTGTACTGGTAACTCCCCAAAAGAATCTGGATTGTGGTGAGGGAACGGAGAAAAAAGCTCATTTAGGACCTGCATTACGAAGGGGGTAGGCAGCTGTATATCAGGGAGTAAACCTTTTCAGAATAAAAACAGCTGGAGCTTTTTAAGGTAATTACACAGGGGAAAGGATAATGTACTGGGAACTCCTCAGAAGAATCTGATTTGTGGTGAGGGGAGAGAGATAAAAGCTCATTTAGGAACGACATGAACATGCTGCGTAGGTAGCTGTTTATCAGTAAATATCTCCACTGAGATTAAGAAAAGCAGTAGCTTAATAAATTAAGTACTTCCTGGTATGGATACAGTACTGGTAACTCCCCAAAAGAATCTGGATTGTGGTGAGGGAACAGAGAAAAAAGCTCATTTAGGACCTTCACTTACGAAGTGGGTAGGCAGCTGTATATCAGGGAGTAAACCTTCTGAGAATAAAAACAGCTGGAGCTTGTTATGGTAATTACACAGGGGAAAGGATAATGTACTGGGAACTCCTCAGAAGAATCTGATTTGTGGTGAGGGGAGAGAGATAAAAGCTCATTTAAGAACGACATGAACGTGCTGCGTAGGTAGCTGTTTATCAGTAAATATCTCCACTGAGATTAATAAAAGCAGTAGCTTAATAAATTAAGTACTTCCTGGTATGGATACTGTAGTGGTAACTCCCCAGAAGAATCTGGATTGTGGTGAGGGAACAGAGAAAAACTTCATTTAGGACCTGCACTTACGAAGGGGGTAGGCAGCTGTATATCAGGGAGTAAACCTTCTGAGAATAAAAACAGCTGGAGCTTGTTAAGGTAATTACACAGGGGAAAGGATAATGTACTGGGAACTCCTCAGAAGAATCTGATTTGTGGTGAGGGGAGAGAGATAAAAGCTCATTTAGGAACGACATGAACATGCTGCATAGGTAGCTGTTTATCAGTAAATATCTCCACTGAGATTAAGAAAAGCAGTAGCTTAATGAATTAAGTACTTCCTGGTATGGTTACTGTACTAGTAACTCCCCAAAAGAATCTGGATTGTGGTGAGGGAACAGAGAAAAAAGCCCATTTAGGACCTGCACTTACGAAGGGGGTAGGCAGCTGTATATCAGGGAGTAAACCTTTTGAGAATAAAAACAGCTGGAGCTTGTTAAGGTAATTACACAGGGGAAAGTATAATGTACTGGGAACTCCTCAGAAGAATGTCATTCGTTTTGAGGGGAGAGAGATAAAAGCTCATTTAGGAACGACATGAACATGCTGCGTAGGTATCTGTTTATCAGTAAATATCTCCACTGAGATTAAGAAAAGCAGTAGCTTAATAAATTAAGTACTTCCTGGTACGGTTACTGTACTGGTAACTCCCCAAAAGAATCTGGATTGTGGTGAGGGAACTGAGAAAAAAGCTCATTTAGGACCTGCACTTACGAAGGGGGTAGGCAGCTGTATATCAGGGAGTAAACTTTCTGAGAATAAAAACAGCTGGAGCTTGTTAAGGTAATTACACAGGGGAAAGGATAATAAACTGGGAACTCCTCAGAAGAATCTGATTTGTGGTGAGGGGAGAGAGATAAAAGCTCATTTAGGAACGACATGAACATGCTGCGTAGGTAGCTGTTTATCAGTAAATATCTCCACTGAGATTAAGAAAAGCAGTAGCTTAATAAATTAAGTACTTCCTGGTATGGTTACTGTACTGGTAACTCCCCAAAAGAATCTGGATTGTGGTGAGGGAACAGAGAAAAAAGCTCATTTACGACCTGCACTTACGCAGGGTTGTAGGCAGCTGTATATCAGGGAGTAAACCTTCTGAGAATAAAAACAGCTGGAGCTTGTTAAGGTAATTACACAGGGGAAAGGATAAAGTACTGGGAACTCCTCAGAAGAATCTGATTTGTGGTGAGGGGAGAGAGATAAAAGCTCATTTAGGAACGACATGAACATGCTGCGTAGGTAGCTGTTTATCAGTAAATATCTCCACTGAGATTAAGAAAAGCAGTAGCTTAATAAATTAAGTACTTCCTGGTATTGTTACTGTACTGGAAACTCCAAAAAGGTATCTGGATTGTGGTGAGGGAACAGAGAAAAAAGCTCATTTAGGACCTGCACTTACGAAGGGGGTAGGCAGCTGTATATCAGGGAGTAAACCTTCTGACAATAAAAACAGCTGGAGCTTGTTAAGGTAATTACACAGGGGAAAGGATAATGTACTGGGAACTCCTCAGAAGAATCTGATTTGTGGTGAGGGGAGAGAGATAAAAGCTCATTTAAGAACGACATGAACATGCTGCATAGGTAGCTGTTTATCAGTAAATATCTCCACTGAGATTAAGAAAAACAGTAGCTTAATAAATTAAGTACTTCCTGGTATGGTTACTGTACTGGTAATTCCCCAAAAGAATCTGGATTGTGGTGAGGGAACAGAGAAAAAAGCTGATTTAGGACCTGCACTTACGAAGGGGGTAGGCAGCTGTATATCAGGGAGTATCGCCTCTGAGAATAAAAACAGCTGGAGCTTGTTAAGGTAATTACACAGAGGAAAGGATAATGTACTGGGAACTCCTCACAAGAATCTGATTTGTGATGACGGGAGAGAGATAAAAGCTCATTAAGGAACGACATGAACGTGCTGCGTAGGTAGCTGTTTATCAGTAAATATCTCCACTGAGATTAATAAAAGCAGTAGCTTAATAAATTAAGTACTTCCTGGTATGGATACTGTACTGATAACTCCCCAAAAGAATCTGGATTGTGGTGAGGGAACAGACAAAAAGGCTCATTTAGGACCTGCACTTTCGAAGGGGGTAGGCAGCTGTATATCAGGGAGTAAACTTTCTGAGAATAAAAACAGCTGGAGCTTGTTAAGGTAATTACACAGGGGAAAGGATAATGTACTGGGAACTCCTCAGAAGAATCTGATTTGTGGTGAGGGGAGAGAGATAAAAGCTCATTTAGGAACGACATGAACATGCTGCATAAGTAGCTCTTTATCAGTAAATATCTCCACTGAGATTAAGAAAAGTAGTAGCTTAATAAATTAAGTAGTTCCTGGTATGGTTACTGTACTGGTACCTCCCCAAAGAATCTGGATTGTGGTGAGGGAACAGAGAAAAAAGCTCATTTAGTACCTGCACTTACGAAGGGGGTAGGCAGCTGTATATCAGGAAGTAAACCTTCTGAGAATAAAAACAGCTGGAGCTTTTTAAGGTAATTACACAGGGGAAAGGATAATGTACTTGGAAATCCTCAGAAGAATCTGATTCGTGGTGAGGGGAGAGAGATAAAAGCTCATTTAGGAACGACATGAACATGCTGCGTAGGTAGCTGTTTATCAGTAAATATCTCCACTGAGATTAAGAAAAGCAGTAGCTTAATAAATTAAGTACTTCCTGGTATGGTTACTGTACTGGTAACTCCCCAAAAGAATCTGGATTGTGGTGAGGGAACAGAGAAAAAAGCTCAATTAGGAACTGCACTTACGAAGGGGGTAGGCAGCTGTATATCAGGGAGTAAACCTTGTGAGAATAAAAACAGCTGGAGCTTGTTAAGGTAATTACACAGGGGAAAGGATAATAAACTGGGAACTCCTCAGAAGAATCTGATTTGTGGTGAGGGGAGAGAGATAAAAGCTCATTTAGGAACGACATGAACATGCTGCGTAGGTAGCTGTTTATCAGTAAATATCTCCACTGAGATTAAGAAAAGCAGTAGCTTAATAAATTAAGTACTTCCTGGTATGGTTACTGTACTGGTAACTCCCCAAAAGAATCTGGATTGTGGTGAGGGAACAGAGAAAAAAGCTCATTTAGGACCTGCACTTACGAAGGGGGTAGGCAGCAGTATATCAGGGAGTAAACCTTCTGAGAATAAAAACAGCTGGAGCTTGTTAAGGTAATTACTCAGGGGAAAGGATAATGTACTGGGAACTCCTCAGAAGAATCTCATTCGTGGTGAGGGGAGAGAGATAAAAGCTCATTTAGGAACGACATGAACATGCTGCGTAGGTAGCTGTTTATCAGTAAATATCTCCACTGAGATTAATAAAAGCAGTAGCTTAATAAATTAAGTACTTCCTGGTATGGTTACTGTACTGGTAACTCCCCAAAAGAATCTGGATTGTGGTGAGGGAACAGAGAAAAAAGCTCATTTAAGACCTGCACTTACGAAGGGGGTAGGCAGCTGTATATCAGGGAGTAAACCTTCTGAGAATAAAAACAGCTGGAGCTTGTTAAGGTAATTATACAGGGGAAAGGATAATGTACTGGGAACTCCTCAGAAGAATTTCATTTGTGGTGAGGGGAGAGAGATAAAAGCTCATTTAGGTACGACATGAACATGCTGCGTAGGTATCTGTTTTTCAGTAAATATCTCCACTGAGATTAAGAAAAGCGGTAGCTTAATAAATTAAGTACTTCCTGGTATGGTTCCTGTACTGGTAACTCCCCAAAAGAATCTGGATTGTGGTGAGGGAACGGAGAAAAAAGCTCATTTAGGACCTGCATTACGAAGGGGGTAGGCAGCTGTATATCAGGGAGTAAACCTTTTCAGAATAAAAACAGCTGGAGCTTTTTAAGGTAATTACACAGGGGAAAGGATAATGTACTGGGAACTCCTCAGAAGAATCTGATTTGTGGTGAGGGGAGAGAGATAAAAGCTCATTTAGGAACGACATGAACATGCTGCCTAGGTAGCTGTTTATCAGTAAATATCTCCACTGAGATTAAGAAAAGCAGTAGCTTAATAAATTAAGTACTTCCTGGTATGGATACAGTACTGGTAACTCCCCAAAAGAATCTGGATTGTGGTGAGGGAACAGAGAAAAAAGCTCATTTAGGACCTTCACTTACGAAGTGGGTAGGCAGCTGTATATCAGGGAGTAAACCTTCTGAGAGTAAAAACAGCTGGAGCTTGTTATGGTAATTACACAGGGGAAAGGATAATGTACTGGGAACTCCTCAGAAGAATCTGATTTGTGGTGAGGGGAGAGAGATAAAAGCTCATTTAAGAACGACATGAACGTGCTGCGTAGGTAGCTGTTTTTCAGTAAATATCTCCACTGAGATTAAGAAAAGCAGTAGCTTAATAAATTAAGTACTTCCTGGTATGGATACTGTAGTGGTAACTCCCCAGAAGAATCTGGATTGTGGTGAGGGAACAGAGAAAAACTTCATTTAGGACCTGCACTTACGAAGGGGGTAGGCAGCTGTATATCAGGGAGTAAACCTTCTGAGAATAAAAACAGCTGGAGCTTGTTAAGGTAATTACACAGGGGAAAGGATAATGTACTGGGAACTCCTCAGAAGAATCTCATTCGTTTTGAGGGGAGAGAGATAAAAGCTCATTTAGGAACGACATGAACATGCTGCGTAGGTAGCTGTTTATCAGTAAATATCTCCACTGAGATTAAGAAAAGCAGTAGCTTAATAAATTAAGTACTTCCTGGTATGGTTACTGTACTGGTAACTCCCCAAAAGAATCTGGACTGTGGTGAGGGAACAGAGAAAAAAGCTCATTTAGGACCTGCACTTACGAAGCGGGTAGGCAGCTGTATATCAGGGTGTAAACCTTCTGAGAATAAAAACAGCTGTAGCTTGTTAAGGTAATTACACAGGGGAAAGGATAATGTACTGGGAACTCCTCAGAAGAATCTGATTTGTGGTGAGGGGAGAGAGATAAAAGCTCATTTAGGAACGACATGAACATGCTGCTTAGGTGGCTGTTTATCAGTAAATATCTCCACTGAGATTAAGAAAAGCAGTAGCTTAATAAATTAAGTACTTCCTGGTATGGTTACTGTACTGGTAACTCCCCAAAAGAATCTGGATTGTGGTGAGGGAACAGAGAAAAAAGCTCATTTATGACCTGCACTTAAGAAGGGGGTAGGCAGCTGTATATCAGGGAGTAAACCTTCTGAGAATAAAAACAGCTGGAGCTTGTTAAGGTAATTACACAGGGGAAAGGATAATGTACTTTGAACTCCTCAGAAGAATCTGATTTGTGGTTAGGGGAGAGAGATAAAAGCTCATTTAGGAACGACATGAACATGCTGCGTAGGTAGCTGTTTATCAGTAAATATCTCCACTGAGAGTAAGAAAAGCAGTAGCTTAATAAATTAAGTACTTCCGGGTATGGTTACTGTACTGGTAACTCCCCAAAAGAATCTGGATTGTGGTGAGGGAACAGATTAAAAAGCTCATTTAGGACCTGCAATTACGAAGGGGGTAGGCAGCTGTATATCAGGGAGTAAACCTTCTGAGAATAAAAACAGCTGGAGCTTGTTAAGGTAATTACACAGGGTAAATGGTAATGTACTGGGAACTCCTCAGAAGAATCTGATTTGTGGTGAGGGGAGAGAGATAAAAGCTCATTTAGGAACGACATGAACATGCTGCGTAGGTAGCTGTTTATCAGTAAATATCTCCACTGAGATTAAGAAAAGCAGTAACTTAATAAATTAAGTACTTCCTGGTATGGTTCATGTACTGGTAACTCCCCAAAAGAATCTGGATTGTGGTGAGGGAACAGAGAAAAAAGCTCATTTAGGACCTGCACTTACGAAGGGGGTAGGCAGCTGTATATCAGGGAGGAAACCTTCTGAGAATAAAAACAGCTGGAGCTTGTTAAGGTAATTACACAGGGGAAAGGATAATGTATTGGGAACTCCTCAGAAGAATCTGATTTGTGGTGAGGGGAGAGAGGTAAATGCTCATTTAGGAACGACATGAACATGCTGCGTACGGAGCTGTTTATCAGAAAATATCTCCACTGAGATTAAGAAAAGCAGTAGCTTAATAAATTAAGTACTTCCTGGTATGGTTACTGTACTGGTAACTCCCCAAAAGAATCTGGATTGTGGTGAGGGAACAGAGAAAAAAGCTCATTTAGGACCTGCACTTACGAAGGGGGTAGGCAGCTGTATATCAGGGAGTAAACCTTCTGAGAATAAAAACAGCTGGAGCTTGTTAAGGTAATTACACCGGGGAAAGGATAATGTACTGGGAACTCCTCAGAAGAATCTGATTTGTGGTGAGCGGAGAGAGATAAAAGCTCATTTAGGAACGACATGAACATTCTGCGTACGTAGCTGTTTATCAGTAAATATCTCCACTGAGATTAAGAAAAGCAGTAGCTTAATAAATTAAATACTTCCTGCTATGGATACTGTACTAGTAACTCCCCAAAAGAATCTGGATTGTGGTGAGGGAACAGAGAGAAAAGCTCATTTTGGACCTGCACTTAAGAAGCGGGTAGGCAGCTGTATATCAGGGAGTAAACCTTCTGAGAATAAAAACAGCTGGAGCTTGTTAAGGTAATTACACAGGGGAAAGGATAATGTACCGGGAACTCCTCAGAAGAATCTGATTTGTGGTGAGGGGAGAGAGATAAAAGCTCATTTAGGAACGACATGAACATGCAGCGTAGGTAGCTGTTTATCAGTAAATATCTCTACTGAGATTAAGAAAAGCAGTAGCTTAATAAATTAATTACTTCCTCGTATGGTTACTGTACTGGTAACTCCCAAAAAGAATCTGGATTTTGGTGAGGGAATGCAGAAAAAAGCTCATTTAGGACCGGCACTTACGAAGGGGGTAGGCAGCTGTATATCAGGGAGTAAACCTTCTGAGAATAAAAACAGCTGGAGCTTGTTAAGGTAAATACACAGGGGAAAGGATAATGTACTGGGAACTCCTCAGAAGAATCTGATTTGTGGTGAGGGGCGAGAGATAAAAGCTCATTTAGAAAGGACATGAACATCCTGCGTAGGTAGCTGTTTATCAGTAAATATCTCCACTGAGATTAAGAAAAGCAGTAGCTTAATAAATTAAGTATTTCCTGGTATGGTTACTGTACTGGTAACTCCCCAAAAGAATCTGGATTGTGGTGAGGGAACAGAGAAAGAAGCTCATTTAGGACCTGCACTTACGAAGGGGGTAGGCAGCTGTATATCAGGAAGTAAACCTTCTGAGAATAAAAACAGCTGGAGCTTTTTAAGGTAATTACACAGGGGAAAGGATAATGTACTGGAAACTTCTCAGAAGAATCTGATTTGTGGTGAGGGGAGAGAGATAAAAGCTCATTTATGAACGACATGAACATGCTGCGTACGTAGCTGTTTATCAGTGAATATCACCACTGAGATTAAGAAAAGCAGTAGCTTAATAAATTAAGTACTTCCTGGTATGGTTACTGTACTGGTAACTCCCCAAAAAAATCTGGATTGTGGTTAGGGAACAGAGGAAAAAGCTCATTTAGGACCTGCACTTACGAAGGGGGTAGGCAGCTCTATATCAGGGAGTAAACTTTCTGAGAATAAAAACAGCTGGAGCTTGTTAAGGTAATTACACAGGGGAAAGGATAATAAACTGGGAACTCCTCAGAAGAATCTGATTTGTGGTGAGGGGAGAGAGATAAAAGCTCATTTAGGAACGACATGAACATGCTGCGTAGGTAGCTGTTTATCAGTAAATATCTCCACTGAGATTAAGAAAAGCAGTAGCTTAATAAATTAAGTACTTCCTGGTATGGTTACTGTACTGGTAACTCCCCAAAAGAATCTGGATTGTGGTGAGGGAACAGAGAAAAAAGCTCATTTAGGACCTGCACTTACGAAAGGGGTAGGAAGCTGTATATCAATGAGTAAACTTTCTGAGAATAAAAACAGCTTGAGCTTGTTAAGGTAATTACACAGGGGAAAGGATAATAAACTGGGAACTCCTCAGAAGAATCTGATTTGTGGTGAGGGGAGAGAGATAAAAGCTCATTTAGGAACGATATGAACATGCTGCGTAGGTAGCTGTTTATCAGTAAATATCTCCACTGAGATTAAGAAAAGCAGTAGCTTAATAAATTAAGTACTTCCTGGTATGGTTACTGTACTGGTAACTCCCCAAAAGAATCTGGATTGTGGTGAGTGAACAGAGAAAAAAGCTCATTTAGGACCTGCACTTACGAAGGGGGTAGGCAGCTGTATATCAGGAAGTAAACCTTCTGAGAGTAAAAACAGCTGGAGCTTGTTAAGGTAATTACACAGGGAAAAGGATAATGTACTGGGAACTCCTCAGAAGAATCTGATTTGTGGTGAGGGGAGAGAGATAAAAGCTCATTTAGGAACGTCATGAACATGCTGCGTAGGTAGCTGTTTATCAGTAAATATCTCCACTGAGATTAAGAAAAGCAGTAGCTTAATAAATTAAGTACTTCCTGGTATGGTTACTGTACTGGTAACTCCCCAAAAGAATCTGGATTGTGGTGAGGGAACAGAGAAAAAAGCTCATTTAGGACCTGCACTGACGAAGGGGGTAGGCAGCTGTATATCAGGGAGTAATCCATCTGAGAATAAAAACAGCTGGAGCTTCTTAAGGTAATTACACGGAGGAAAGGATAGTGTACTGGGAACTCCTCAGAAGAATCTGATTTGTGGTGAGGGGAGAGAGATAAAAGCTCATTTAGGAACGACATGAACATGCTGCGTAGGTAGCTGTTTATCAGTAAATATCTCCACTGAGATTAAGAAAAGCAGTAGCTTAATAAATTAAGTACTTCCTGGTATGGTTACTGTACTGGTAACTCCCCAAAAGAATCTGGATTGTGGTGAGGGAACAGAGAAAAACCCTCATTTAGGCCATGCACTTGCGAAGGGGGTAGGCAGCTGTATATCAGGGAATAAACCTTCTGAGAATAAAAACAGCTGGAGCTTGTTAAGGTAATTACACAGGGGAAAGGATAATGTACTGGGAACTCCTCAGAAGAATCTGATTTGTGGTGAGGGGAGAGAGATAAAAGCTCATTGGCCTGGGGATATAGCCTAGTGGCAAGAGTGCCTGCCTCGGATACACGAGGCCCTAGGTTCGATTCCCCAGCACCACATGTACAGAAAACGGCCAGAAGCGGCGCTGTGGCTCAAGTGGCAGAGTGCTAGCCTTGAGCGGGAAGAAGGCAGGGACAGTGCTCAGGCCCTGAGTCCAAGGCCCAGGACTGTCCAAAAAAAAAAAAAAAAGCTCATTTAGGAACGACATGAACATGCTGCATAGGTAGCTGTTTATCAGTAAATATCTCCACTGAGATTAAGAAAAGGAGTAGCTTAATAAATTAAGTACGTCCTGGTATGGTTACTGTACTGTTAACTCCACAAAAGAATCTGGATTGTGCTGAGGGAACAGAGAAAAAAGCTCATTTAGGACCTGCACTTACGAAGGGGGTAGGCAGCTGTATATCAGGGAGTAAACCTTCTGAGAATAAAAACAGCTGGAGCTTGTTAAGATAATTACACAGGGGAAAGGATAATGTACTGGGAACTCCTCAGAAGAATCTGATTTGTGGTGAGGGGAGAGAGATAAAAGCTCATTTAGGAACGACATGAACATGCTGCGTAGGTAGCTGTTTATCAGTAAATATCTCCACTGAGATTAAGAAAAGCAGTAGCTTAATAAATTAAGTCCTTCCTGGTATGGTTACTGTACTGGTAACTCCCCAAAAGAATCTGGATTGTGGTGAGGGAACAGAGAAAAAAGCTCATTTAGGACCTGCACTTACGAAGGGGGTAGGCAGCTGTATATCAGGGAGTAAACATTCTGAGAATAAAAACAGCTGGAGCTTGTTAATGTAAGTACACAGGGGAAAGGATAATGTACTGGGAACTCCTCAGAAGAATCTGATTTGTGGTGAGGGGAGAGAGATAAAAGCTCATTTAGGAACGACATGAACATGCTGCATACGTAGCTGTTTATCAGTAAATATCTCCACTGAGATTAAGAAAAGCAGTAGCTTAATAAATTAAGTACTTCCTGGTATGGTTACTGTACTGGTAACTCCCCAAAAGAATCTGGATTGTGGTGAGGGAACAGAGAAAAAAGCTCATTTAGGACCTGCACTTACGAAGGGGGTAGGCAGCTGTATATCAGGGAGTAAACCTTCTGAGAATAAAAACAGCTGGAGCTTATTAAGGTAATTACACAGGGGAAAGGATAATGTACTGGGAACTCCTCAGAAGAATCTGATTTGTGGTGAGGGGAGAGAGATAAAAGCTCATTTAGGAACGACATGAACATGCTGCGTAGGTAGCTGTTTATCAGTAAATATCTCCACTGAGATTAAGAAAAGCAGTAGCTTAATAAATTAAGTACTTCCTGGTATGGTTACTGTACTGGTAACTCCCCAAAAGAATCTGGATTGTGGTGCGGAACAGAGAAAAAAGCTCATTTAGGACCTGCACTTACGAAGGGGGTAGGCAGCTGTATATCAGGGAGTAAACCTTCTCAGAATAAAAACAGCTGGAGCTTGTTAAGGTAATTACACAGGGGAAAGGATAATGTACTGGGAATAATTCTGAAGAATCTGATTTATGGTGAGCGGAGAGAGATAAAAGCTCATTTAGGAACGACATGAACATGCTGCGTAGGTAGCTGTTTATCAGTAAATATCTCCACTGAGATTAAGAAAAGCAGTAGCTTAATAAATTAAGTACTTCCTGGTATGGTTACTGTACTAGTAACTCCACAAAAGAATCTGGATTGTGGTGAGGGAACAGAGAAAAAAGCTCATTTAGGACCTGCACTTTCGGAGGGGGTAGGCAGCTGTATATCAGGGAGTAAACCTTCTGAGAATAAAAACAGCTGGAGCTTGTTAAGGTAATTACACAGGGGAAAGGATATTGTACTTGGAACTCCTCAGAAGAATCTGATTTGTGGTGAGGGGAGAGAGATAAAAGCTCATTTAGGAACGACATGAACATGCTGCGTAGGTAGCTGTTTATCAGTAAATATCTCCACTGAGATTAAGAAAAGCAGTAACTTAATAAATTAAGTACTTCCTGGTATGGTTACTGTACTGGTAACTCCCCAAAAGAATCTGGATTGTGGTGAGGGAACAGAGAAAAAAGCTCATTTAGGACCTGCACTTACGAAGGGGGTAGGCAGCTGTATATCAGGGAGTAAACCTTCTAAGAATAAAAACAGCTGGAGCTTGGTAAGGTAATTACACAGGGGAAAGGATAATGTACTGGGAACTCCTCAGAAGATTCTGATTTGTGGTGAGGGGAGAGAGATAAAAGCTCATTTAGGAACGACATGAACATGCTGCGTAGGTAGCTGTTTATCAGTAAATACCTCCACTGAGATTAAGAAAAGCAGTAGCTTAATAAATTAAGTACTTCCTGGTATGGTTACTGTACTGGTAACTCCCCAAAGAATCTGGATTGTGGTGAGGGAACAGAGAAAAAAGCTCATTTAGGACCTGCACTTACGAAGGGGGTAGGCAGCTGTATATCAGGAAGTAAACCATCTGAGAATAAAAACAGCTGGAGCTTGTTAAGGTAATTACACAGGGGAAAGGAAAATGTACTGGGAACTCCTCAGAAGAATCTGATTTGTGGTGAGGGGAGAGAGATATAAGCTCATTTAGGAACGACATGAACATGCTGCGTAGGTAGCTGTTTATCAGTAAATATCTCCACTGAGATTAAGAAAAGCAGTAGCTTAATAAATTAAGTACTTCCTGGTATGGTTACTGTACTGGTAACTCCCCAAAAGAATCTGGATTGTGGTGAGGGAACAGAGAAAAAAGCTCATTTAGGACCTGCACTTACGAAGGGGGTAGGCAGCTGTATATCAGGGAGTAAACCTTCTGAGAATAAAAACAGCTGGAGCTTGTTAAGGTAATTACACAGAGGAAAGGATAATGTACTGGGAACTCCTCAGAAGAATCTGGTTTGTGGTGAGGTGAGAGAGATAAAAGCTCATTTAAGAACGACATGAACATGCTGCATACGTAGCTGTTTTTCAGTAAATATCTCCACTGGGATTAAGAAAAGCAGTAGCTTAATAAATTAAGTACTTCCTGGTATGGTTACTGTACTGGTAACTCCCCAAAAGAATCTGGATTGTGGTGAGGGAACAGAGAAAAAAGCTCATTTAGGACCTGCACTTACGAAGGGGGTAGGTAGCTGTATATCAGGGAGTAAACATTCTGAGAATAAAAACAGCTGGAGCTTGTTAAGGTAATTACACAGGGGAAAGGATAATGTACGGGGAACTCCTCAGAAGAATCTGATTTGTGGTGAGGGGAGAGAGATAAAAGCTCATTTAGGAACGACATGAACATGCAGCGTAGGTAGCTGTTTATCAGTAAATATCTCCACTGAGATTAAGAAAAGCAGTAGGTTAATAAATTAAGGACTTCCTGGTATGGTTACTGTACTGGTAACTCCCCAAAAGAATCTGGATTGTGGCGAGGAAACCGAGAAAAAAGCTCATTTAGGACCTGCACTTACGAAGGGGGTAGGCAGCTGTATATCAGGGAGTAAACCTTCTGAGAATAAAAACAGCTATAGCTTGTTAAGGTAATTACAAAGGGGAAAGGATAATGTACTGGCAAATCCTCAGAAGAATCTGATTTGTGGTGAGGGGAGAGAGATAAAAGCTCATTTAGAAACGACAGGAATATGCTGCGTAGGTAGCTGTTTATCAGTAAATATCTCCACTGAGATTAAGAAAAGAAGTAGCTTAATAAATTAAGTACTTCCTGGTATGGTTACTGTACTGGTAACTCACCAAAAGAATCTGGATTGTGGTGAGGGAACAGAGAAAGAAGCTCATTTAGGACCTGCACTTACGAAGGGGTAGCCAGCTGTATATCAGGGAGTATCGCTTCTGAGAATAAAAACATCTGGAGCTTGTTAAGGTAATTACACAGGGGAAAGGATAATGTACTGGGAACTCCTCAGAAGAATCTGATTAGTTGTGAGGGGAGAGAGATAAAAGCTCATTTAGGAACGACAGGAACATGCTGCGTAGGTAGCTGTTTATCAGTAAATATCTCCACTGAGATTAAGAAAAGCAGTAGCTTAATAAATTAAGTACTTCCTGGTATGGTTACTGTACTGGTAACTCCCCAAAAGAATCTGGATTGTGGTGAGGGAACAGAGAAAAAAGCTCATTTAGGACCTGCACTTACGAAGGGGGTAGGCAGCTGTATATCAGGGAGTAAACCTTCTGAGAATAAAAACAGCTGGAGCTTGTTAAGGTAATTACACAGGGGAAAGGATAATGTACTGGGAACTCCTCAGAAGAATCTGATTTGTGGTGAGGGGAGAGAGATAAAAGCTCATTTAAGAACGCCATGAACATCCTGCGTAGGTAGCTGTTTATCAGTAAATATCTCCACTGAGATTAAGAAAAGCAGTAGCTTAATAAATTAAGTACTTCCGTGTATGGTTACTGTACTGGTAACTCCCCAAAAGAATCTGGATTGTGGTGTGGGAACAGAGAAAAAAGCTCATTTAGGACCTGCACTTACGAAGGGGGTAGGCAGCTGTATATCAGGGAGTAAACCTTCTGAGAATAAAAACAGCTGGAGCTTGTTAAGGTAATTACACAGGGGAAAGGATAATGTACTGGGAACTCCTCAGAAGAATCTCATTTGTGGTGAGGGGAGAGAGATAAAAGCTCATTTAGGAACGACATGAACATGCTGCATAGGTAGCTGTTTATCAGTAAATATCTCCACTGAGATTAAGAAAAGGAGTAGCTTAATAAATTAAGTACGTCCTGGTATGGTTACTGTACTGGTAACTCCACAAAAGAATCTGGATTGTGCTGAGGGAACAGAGAAAAAAGCTCATTTAGGACCTGCACTTACGAAGGGGGTAGGCAGCTGTATATCAGGGAGTAAACCTTCTGAGAATAAAAACAGCTGGAGCTTGTTAAGATAATTACACAGGGGAAAGGATAATGTACTGGGAACTCCTCAGAAGAATCTGATTTGTGGTGAGGGGAGAGAGATAAAAGCTCATTTAGGAACGACATGAACATGCTGCGTAGGTAGCTGTTTATCAGTAAATATCTCCACTGAGATTAAGAAAAGCAGTAGCTTAATAAATTAAGTACTTCCTGGTATGGTTACTGTACTGGTAACTCCCCAAAAGAATCTGGATTGTGGTGAGGGAACAGAGAAAAAAGCTCATTTAGGACCTGCACTTACGAAGGGGGTAGGCAGCTGTATATCAGGGAGTAAACTTTCTGAGAATAAAAACAGCTGGAGCTTGTTAATGTAAGTACACAGGGGAAAGGATAATGTACTGGGAACTCCTCAGAAGAATCTGATTTGTGGTGAGGGGAGAGAGATAAAAGCTCATTTAGGAACGACATGAACATGCTGCATACGTAGCTGTTTATCAGTAAATATCTCCACTGAGATTAAGAAAAGCAGTAGCTTAATAAATTAAGTACTTCCTGGTATGGTTACTGTACTGGTAACTCCCCAAAAGAATCTGGATTGTGGTGAGGGAACAGAGAAAAAAGCTCATTTAGGACCTGCACTTACGAAGGGGGTAGGCAGCTGTATATCAGGGAGTAAACCTGCTGAGAATAAAAACAGCTGGAGCTTATTAAGGTAATTACACAGGGGAAAGGATAATGTACTGGGAACTCCTCAGAAGAATCTGATTTGTGGTGAGGGGAGAGAGATAAAAGCTCATTTAGGAACGACATGAACATGCTGCGTAGGTAGCTGTTTATCAGTAAATATCTCCACTGAGATTAAGAAAAGCAGTAGCTTAATAAATTAAGTACTTCCTGGTATGGTTACTGTACTGGTAACTCCCCAAAAGAATCTGGATTGTGGTGCGGAACAGAGAAAAAAGCTCATTTAGGACCTGCACTTACGAAGGGGGTAGGCAGCTGTATATCAGGGAGTAAACCTTCTCAGAATAAAAACAGCTGGAGCTTGTTAAGGTAATTACACAGGGGAAAGGATAATGTACTGGGAATAATTCTGAAGAATCTGATTTATGGTGAGCGGAGAGAGATAAAAGCTCATTTAGGAACGACATGAACATGCTGCGTAGGTAGCTGTTTATCAGTAAATATCTCCACTGAGATTAAGAAAAGCAGTAGCTTAATAAATTAAGTACTTCCTGGTATGGTTACTGTACTAGTAACTCCACAAAAGAATCTGGATTGTGGTGAGGGAACAGAGAAAAAAGCTCATTTAGGACCTGCACTTTCGGAGGGGGTAGGCAGCTGTATATCAGGGAGTAAACCTTCTGAGAATAAAAACAGCTGGAGCTTGTTAAGGTAATTACACAGGGGAAAGGATAATGTACTTGGAACTCCTCAGAAGAATCTGATTTGTGGTGAGGGGAGAGAGATAAAAGCTCATTTAGGAACGACATGAACATGCTGCGTAGGTAGCTGTTTATCAGTAAATATCTCCACTGAGATTAAGAAAAGCAGTAACTTAATAAATTAAGTACTTCCTGGTATGGTTACTGTACTGGTAACTCCCCAAAAGAATCTGGATTGTGGTGAGGGAACAGAGAAAAAAGCTCATTTAGGACCTGCACTTACGAAGGGGGTAGGCAGCTGTATATCAGGGAGTAAACCTTCTGAGAATAAAAACAGCTGGAGCTTGTTAAGGTAATTACACAGGGGAAAGGATAATGTACTGGGAACTCCTCAGAAGAATCTGATTTGTGGTGAGGGGAGAGAGATAAAAGCTCATTTAGGAACGACATGAACATGCTGCGTAGGTAGCTGTTTATCAGTAAATATCTCCACTGAGATTAAGAAAAGCAGTAGCTTAATAAATTAAGTACTTCCTGGTATGGTTACTGTACTGGTAACTCCCCAAAAGAATCTGGATTGTGGTGAGGGAACAGAGAAAAAAGCTCATTTAGGACCTGCACTTACGAAGGGGGTAGGCAGCTGTATATCAGGGAGTAAACCTTCTGAGAATAAAAACAGCTGGAGCTTGTTAAGGTAATTACACAGGGGAAAGGATAATGTACTGGGAACTCCTCAGAAGAATCTGATTTGTGGTGAGGGGAGAGAGATAAAAGCTCATTTAGGAACGACATGAACATGCTGCATACGTAGCTGTTTATCAGTAAATATCTCCACTGAGATTAAGAAAAGCAGTAGCTTAATAAATTAAGTACTTCCTGGTATGGTTACTGTACTGGTAACTCCCCAAAAGAATCTGGATTGTGGTGAGGGAACAGAGAAAAAAGCTCATTTAGGACCTGCACTTACGAAGGGGGTAGGCAGCTGTATATCAGGGAGTAAACCTTCTGAGAATAGAAAACAGCTGGAGCTTGTTAAGGTAATTACACAGGGGAAAGGATAATGTACTGGGAACTCCTCAGAAGAATCTGATTTGTGGTGAGGGAGAGAGATAAAAGCTCATTTAGGAACGACATGAACATGCTGCGTAGGTAGCTGTTTATCAGTAAATATCTCCACTGAGATTAAGAAAAGCAGTAGCTTAATAAATTAAGTACTTCCTGGTATGGTTACTGTACTGGTAACTCCCCAAAAGAATCTGGATTGTGGTGAGGGAACAGAGAAAAAAGCTCATTTAGGACCTGCACTTACGAAGGGGGTAGGCAGCTGTATATCAGGGAGTAAACCTTCTGAGAATAAAAACAGCTGGAGCTTGTTAAGGTAATTACACAGGGGAAAGGATAATGTACTGGGAACTCCTCAGAAGAATCTGATTTTGGTGAGGGGAGAGAGATAAAAGCTCATTTAGGAACGACATGAACATGCTGCGTAGGTAGCTGTTTATCAGTAAATATCTCCACTGAGATTAAGAAAAGCAGTAGCTTAATAAATTAAGTACTTCCTGGTATGGTTACTGTACTGGTAACTCCCCAAAAGAATCTGGATTGTGGTGAGGGAACAGAGAAAAAAGCTCATTTAGGACCTGCACTTACGAAGGGGGTAGGCAGCTGTATATCAGGGAGTAAACCTTCTGAGAATAAAAACAGCTGGAGCTTGTTAAGGTAATTACACAGGGGAAAGGATAATGTACTGGAACTCCTCAGAAGAATCTGATTTGTGGTGAGGGGAGAGAGATAAAAGCTCATTTAGGAACGACATGAACATGCTGCGTAGGTAGCTGTTTATCAGTAAATATCTCCACTGAGATTAAGAAAAGCAGTAGCTTAATAAATTAAGTACTTCCTGGTATGGTTACTGTACTGGTAACTCCCAAAAGAATCTGGATTGTGGTGAGGGAACAGAGAAAAAAGCTCATTTAGGACCTGCACTTACGAAGGGGGTAGGCAGCTGTATATCAGGGAGTAAACCTTCTGAGAATAAAAACAGCTGGAGCTTGTTAAGGTAATTACACAGGGGAAAGGATAATGTACTGGGAACTCCTCAGAAGAATCTGATTTGTGGTGAGGGGAGAGAGATAAAAGCTCATTTAGAACGACAGGAACATGCTGCGTAGGTAGCTGTTTATCAGTAAATATCTCCACTGAGATTAAGAAAAGCAGTAGCTTAATAAATTAAGTACTTCCTGGTATGGTTACTGTACTGGTAACTCCCAAAAGAATCTGGATTGTGGTGAGGGAACAGAGAAAAAGCTCATTTAGGACCTGCACTTACGAAGGGGGTAGGCAGCTGTATATCAGGGAGTAAACCTTCTGAGAATAAAAACAGCTGGAGCTTGTTAAGGTAATTACACAGGGGAAAGGATAATGTACTGGGAACTCCTCAGAAGAATCTGATTTGTGGTGAGGGGAGAGAGATAAAAGCTCATTTAGGAACGACATGAACATGCTGCGTAGGTAGCTGTTTATCAGTAAATATCTCCACTGAGATTAAGAAAAGCAGTAGCTTAATAAATTAAGTACTTCCTGGTATGGTTACTGTACTGGTAACTCCCCAAAAGAATCTGGATTGTGGTGAGGGAACAGAGAAAAAAGCTCATTTAGGACCTGCACTTACGAAGGGGGTAGGCAGCTGTATATCAGGGAGTAAACCTTCTGAGAATAAAAACAGCTGGAGCTTGTTAAGGTAATTACACAGGGGAAAGGATAATGTACTGGGAACTCCTCAGAAGAATCTGATTTGTGGTGAGGGAGAGAGATAAAAGCTCATTTAGGAACGACATGAACATGCTGCGTAGGTAGCTGTTTATCAGTAAATATCTCCACTGAGATTAAGAAAAGCAGTAGCTTAATAAATTAAGTACTTCCTGGTATGGTTACTGTACTGGTAACTCCCCAAAAGAATCTGGATTGTGGTGAGGGAACAGAGAAAAAAGCTCATTTAGGACCTGCACTTACGAAGGGGGTAGGCAGCTGTATATCAGGGAGTAAACCTTCTGAGAATAAAAACAGCTGGAGCTTGTTAAGGTAATTACACAGGGGAAAGGATAATGTACTGGGAACTCCTCAGAAGAATCTGATTTGTGGTGAGGGGAGAGAGATAAAAGCTCATTTAGGAACGACATGAACATGCTGCGTAGGTAGCTGTTTATCAGTAAATATCTCCACTGAGATTAAGAAAAGCAGTAGCTTAATAAATTAAGTACTTCCTGGTATGGTTACTGTACTGGTAACTCCCCAAAAGAATCTGGATTGTGGTGAGGGAACAGAGAAAAAAGCTCATTTAGGACCTGCACTTACGAAGGGGGTAGGCAGCTGTATATCAGGGAGTAAACTTCTGAGAATAAAAACAGCTGGAGCTTGTTAAGGTAATTACACAGGGGAAAGGATAATGTACTGGGAACTCCTCAGAAGAATCTGATTTGTGGTGAGGGGAGAGAGATAAAAGCTCATTTAGGAACGACATGAACATGCTGCGTAGGTAGCTGTTTATCAGTAAATATCTCCACTGAGATTAAGAAAAGCAGTAGCTTAATAAATTAAGTACTTCCTGGTATGGTTACTGTACTGGTAACTCCCCAAAAGAATCTGGATTGTGGTGAGGGAACAGAGAAAAAAGCTCATTTAGGACCTGCACTTACGAAGGGGGTAGGCAGCTGTATATCAGGGAGTAAACCTTCTGAGAATAAAAACAGCTGGAGCTTGTTAAGGTAATTACACAGGGGAAAGGATAATGTACTGGGAACTCCTCAGAAGAATCTGATTTGTGGTGAGGGGAGAGAGATAAAAGCTCATTTAGGAACGACATGAACATGCTGCGTAGGTAGCTGTTTATCAGTAAATATCTCCACTGAGATTAAGAAAAGCAGTAGCTTAATAAATTAAGTACTTCCTGGTATGGTTACTGTACTGGTAACTCCCAAAAGAATCTGGATTGTGGTGAGGGAACAGAGAAAAAAGCTCATTTAGGACCTGCACTTACGAAGGGGGTAGGCAGCTGTATATCAGGGAGTAAACCTTCTGAGAATAAAAACAGCTGGAGCTTGTTAAGGTAATTACACAGGGGAAAGGATAATGTACTGGGAACTCCTCAGAAGAATCTGATTTGTGGTGAGGGGAGAGAGATAAAAGCTCATTTAGGAACGACATGAACATGCTGCGTAGGTAGCTGTTTATCAGTAAATATCTCCACTGAGATTAAGAAAAGCAGTAGCTTAATAAATTAAGTACTTCCTGGTATGGTTACTGTACTGGTAACTCCCCAAAAGAATCTGGATTGTGGTGAGGGAACAGAGAAAAAAGCTCATTTAGGACCTGCACTTACGAAGGGGGTAGGCAGCTGTATATCAGGGAGTAAACCTTCTGAGAATAAAAACAGCTGGAGCTTGTTAAGGTAATTACACAGGGGAAAGGATAATGTACTGGGAACTCCTCAGAAGAATCTGATTTGTGGTGAGGGGAGAGAGATAAAAGCTCATTTAGGAACGACATGAACATGCTGCGTAGGTAGCTGTTTATCAGTAAATATCTCCACTGAGATTAAGAAAAGCAGTAGCTTAATAAATTAAGTACTTCCTGGTATGGTTACTGTACTGGTAACTCCCCAAAAGAATCTGGATTGTGGTGAGGGAACAGAGAAAAAAGCTCATTTAGGACCTGCACTTACGAAGGGGGTAGGCAGCTGTATATCAGGGAGTAAACCTTCTGAGAATAAAAACAGCTGGAGCTTGTTAAGGTAATTACACAGGGGAAAGGATAATGTACTGGGAACTCCTCAGAAGAATCTGATTTGTGGTGAGGGGAGAGAGATAAAAGCTCATTTAGGAACGACATGAACATGCTGCGTAGGTAGCTGTTTATCAGTAAATATCTCCACTGAGATTAAGAAAAGCAGTAGCTTAATAAATTAAGTACTTCCTGGTATGGTTACTGTACTGGTAACTCCCCAAAAGAATCTGGATTGTGGTGAGGGAACAGAGAAAAAAGCTCATTTAGGACCTGCACTTACGAAGGGGGTAGGCAGCTGTATATCAGGGAGTAAACCTTCTGAGAATAAAAACAGCTGGAGCTTGTTAAGGTAATTACACAGGGGAAAGGATAATGTACTGGGAACTCCTCAGAAGAATCTGATTTGTGGTGAGGGAGAGAGATAAAAGCTCATTTAGGAACGACATGAACATGCTGCGTAGGTAGCTGTTTATCAGTAAATATCTCCACTGAGATTAAGAAAAGCAGTAGCTTAATAAATTAAGTACTTCCTGGTATGGTTACTGTACTGGTAACTCCCCAAAAGAATCTGGATTGTGGTGAGGGAACAGAGAAAAAAGCTCATTTAGGACCTGCACTTACGAAGGGGGTAGGCAGCTGTATATCAGGGAGTAAACCTTCTGAGAATAAAAACAGCTGGAGCTTGTTAAGGTAATTACACAGGGGAAAGGATAATGTACTGGGAACTCCTCAGAAGAATCTGATTTGTGGTGAGGGGAGAGAGATAAAAGCTCATTTAGGAACGACATGAACATGCTGCGTAGGTAGCTGTTTATCAGTAAATATCTCCACTGAGATTAAGAAAAGCAGTAGCTTAATAAATTAAGTACTTCCTGGTATGGTTACTGTACTGGTAACTCCCCAAAAGAATCTGGATTGTGGTGAGGGAACAGAGAAAAAAGCTCATTTAGGACCTGCACTTACGAAGGGGGTAGGCAGCTGTATATCAGGGAGTAAACCTTCTGAGAATAAAAACAGCTGGAGCTTGTTAAGGTAATTACACAGGGGAAAGGATAATGTACTGGGAACTCCTCAGAAGAATCTGATTTGTGGTGAGGGGAGAGAGATAAAAGCTCATTTAGGAACGACATGAACATGCTGCGTAGGTAGCTGTTTATCAGTAAATATCTCCACTGAGATTAAGAAAAGCAGTAGCTTAATAAATTAAGTACTTCCTGGTATGGTTACTGTACTGGTAACTCCCCAAAAGAATCTGGATTGTGGTGAGGGAACAGAGAAAAAAGCTCATTTAGGACCTGCACTTACGAAGGGGGTAGGCAGCTGTATATCAGGGAGTAAACCTTCTGAGAATAAAAACAGCTGGAGCTTGTTAAGGTAATTACACAGGGGAAAGGATAATGTACTGGGAACTCCTCAGAAGAATCTGATTTGTGGTGAGGGGAGAGAGATAAAAGCTCATTTAGGAACGACATGAACATGCTGCGTAGGTAGCTGTTTATCAGTAAATATCTCCACTGAGATTAAGAAAAGCAGTAGCTTAATAAATTAAGTACTTCCTGGTATGGTTACTGTACTGGTAACTCCCAAAAGAATCTGGATTGTGGTGAGGGAACAGAGAAAAAAGCTCATTTAGGACCTGCACTTACGAAGGGGGTAGGCAGCTGTATATCAGGGAGTAAACCTTCTGAGAATAAAAACAGCTGGAGCTTGTTAAGGTAATTACACAGGGGAAAGGATAATGTACTGGGAACTCCTCAGAAGAATCTGATTTGTGGTGAGGGGAGAGAGATAAAAGCTCATTTAGGAACGACATGAACATGCTGCGTAGGTAGCTGTTTATCAGTAAATATCTCCACTGAGATTAAGAAAAGCAGTAGCTTAATAAATTAAGTACTTCCTGGTATGGTTACTGTACTGGTAACTCCCCAAAAGAATCTGGATTGTGGTGAGGGAACAGAGAAAAAAGCTCATTTAGGACCTGCACTTACGAAGGGGGTAGGCAGCTGTATATCAGGGAGTAAACCTTCTGAGAATAAAAACAGCTGGAGCTTGTTAAGGTAATTACACAGGGGAAAGGATAATGTACTGGGAACTCCTCAGAAGAATCTGATTTGTGGTGAGGGGAGAGAGATAAAAGCTCATTTAGGAACGACATGAACATGCTGCGTAGGTAGCTGTTTATCAGTAAATATCTCCACTGAGATTAAGAAAAGCAGTAGCTTAATAAATTAAGTACTTCCTGGTATGGTTACTGTACTGGTAACTCCCCAAAAGAATCTGGATTGTGGTGAGGGAACAGAGAAAAAAGCTCATTTAGGACCTGCACTTACGAAGGGGGTAGGCAGCTGTATATCAGGGAGTAAACCTTCTGAGAATAAAAACAGCTGGAGCTTGTTAAGGTAATTACACAGGGGAAAGGATAATGTACTGGGAACTCCTCAGAAGAATCTGATTTGTGGTGAGGGGAGAGAGATAAAAGCTCATTTAGGAACGACATGAACATGCTGCGTAGGTAGCTGTTTATCAGTAAATATCTCCACTGAGATTAAGAAAAGCAGTAGCTTAATAAATTAAGTACTTCCTGGTATGGTTACTGTACTGGTAACTCCCCAAAAGAATCTGGATTGTGGTGAGGGAACAGAGAAAAAAGCTCATTTAGGACCTGCACTTACGAAGGGGGTAGGCAGCTGTATATCAGGGAGTAAACCTTCTGAGAATAAAAACAGCTGGAGCTTGTTAAGGTAATTACACAGGGGAAAGGATAATGTACTGGGAACTCCTCAGAAGAATCTGATTTGTGGTGAGGGGAGAGAGATAAAAGCTCATTTAGGAACGACATGAACATGCTGCGTAGGTAGCTGTTTATCAGTAAATATCTCCACTGAGATTAAGAAAAGCAGTAGCTTAATAAATTAAGTACTTCCTGGTATGGTTACTGTACTGGTAACTCCCCAAAAGAATCTGGATTGTGGTGAGGGAACAGAGAAAAATGCTCAGTTAGGACCTGCACTTACGAAGGGGGTAGGCAGCTGTATATCAGGGAGTAAACCTTCTGAGAATAAAAACAGCTGGAGCTTGTTAAGGTAATTACACAGGGGAAAGGATAATGTACTGGGAACTCCTCAGAAGAATCTGATTTGTGGTGAGGGGAGAGAGATAAAAGCTCATTTAGGAACGACATGAACATGCTGCGTAGGTAGCTGTTTATCAGTAAATATCTCCACTGAGATTAAGAAAAGCAGTAGCTTAATAAATTAAGTACTTCCTGGTATGGTTACTGTACTGGTAACTCCCAAAAGAATCTGGATTGTGGTGAGGGAACAGAGAAAAAAGCTCATTTAGGACCTGCACTTACGAAGGGGGTAGGCAGCTGTATATCAGGGAGTAAACCTTCTGAGAATAAAAACAGCTGGAGCTTGTTAAGGTAATTACACAGGGGAAAGGATAATGTACTGGGAACTCCTCAGAAGAATCTGATTTGTGGTGAGGGGAGAGAGATAAAAGCTCATTTAGGAACGACATGAACATGCTGCGTAGGTAGCTGTTTATCAGTAAATATCTCCACTGAGATTAAGAAAAGCAGTAGCTTAATAAATTAAGTACTTCCTGGTATGGTTACTGTACTGGTAACTCCCCAAAAGAATCTGGATTGTGGTGAGGGAACAGAGAAAAAAGCTCATTTAGGACCTGCACTTACGAAGGGGGTAGGCATGTATATCAGGGAGTAAACCTTCTGAGAATAAAAACAGCTGGAGCTTGTTAAGGTAATTACACAGGGGAAAGGATAATGTACTGGGAACTCCTCAGAAGAATCTGATTTGTGGTGAGGGGAGAGAGATAAAAGCTCATTTAGGAACGACATGAACATGCTGCGTAGGTAGCTGTTTATCAGTAAATATCTCCACTGAGATTAAGAAAAGCAGTAGCTTAATAAATTAAGTACTTCCTGGTATGGTTACTGTACTGGTAACTCCCCAAAAGAATCTGGATTGTGGTGAGGGAACAGAGAAAAAGCTCATTTAGGACCTGCACTTACGAAGGGGGTAGGCAGCTGTATATCAGGGAGTATCGCTTCTGAGAATAAAAACAGCTGGAGCTTGTTAAGGTAATTACACAGGGGAAAGGATAATGTACTGGGAACTCCTCAGAAGAATCTGATTTGTGGTGAGGGGAGAGAGATAAAAGCTCATTTAGGAACGACATGAACATGCTGCGTAGGTAGCTGTTTATCAGTAAATATCTCCACTGAGATTAAGAAAAGCAGTAGCTTAATAAATTAAGTACTTCCTGGTATGGTTACTGTACTGGTAACTCCCCAAAAGAATCTGGATTGTGGTGAGGGAACAGAGAAAAAAGCTCATTTAGGACCTGCACTTACGAAGGGGGTAGGCAGCTGTATATCAGGGAGTAAACCTTCTGAGAATAAAAACAGCTGGAGCTTGTTAAGGTAATTACACAGGGGAAAGGATAATGTACTGGGAACTCCTCAGAAGAATCTGATTTGTGGTGAGGGGAGAGAGATAAAAGCTCATTTAGGAACGACATGAACATGCTGCGTAGGTAGCTGTTTATCAGTAAATATCTCCACTGAGATTAAGAAAAGCAGTAGCTTAATAAATTAAGTACTTCCTGGTATGGTTACTGTACTGGTAACTCCAAAAGAATCTGGATTGTGGTGAGGGAACAGAGAAAAAAGCTCATTTAGGACCTGCACTTACGAAGGGGGTAGGCAGCTGTATATCAGGGAGTAAACCTTCTGAGAATAAAAACAGCTGGAGCTTGTTAAGGTAATTACACAGGGGAAAGGATAATGTACTGGGAACTCCTCAGAAGAATCTGATTTGTGGTGAGGGGAGAGAGATAAAAGCTCATTTAGGAACGACATGAACATGCTGCGTAGGTAGCTGTTTATCAGTAAATATCTCCACTGAGATTAAGAAAAGCAGTAGCTTAATAAATTAAGTACTTCCTGGTATGGTTACTGTACTGGTAACTCCCAAAAGAATCTGGATTGTGGTGAGGGAACAGAGAAAAAAGCTCATTTAGGACCTGCACTTACGAAGGGGGTAGGCAGCTGTATATCAGGGAGTAAACCTTCTGAGAATAAAAACAGCTGGAGCTTGTTAAGGTAATTACACAGGGGAAAGGATAATGTACTGGGAACTCCTCAGAAGAATCTGATTTGTGGTGAGGGGAGAGAGATAAAAGCTCATTTAGGAACGACATGAACATGCTGCGTAGGTAGCTGTTTATCAGTAAATATCTCCACTGAGATTAAGAAAAGCAGTAGCTTAATAAATTAAGTACTTCCTGGTATGGTTACTGTACTGGTAACTCCCCAAAAGAATCTGGATTGTGGTGAGGGAACAGAGAAAAAAGCTCATTTAGGACCTGCACTTACGAAGGGGGTAGGCAGCTGTATATCAGGGAGTAAACCTTCTGAGAATAAAAACAGCTGGAGCTTGTTAAGGTAATTACACAGGGGAAAGGATAATGTACTGGGAACTCCTCAGAAGAATCTGATTTGTGGTGAGGGGAGAGAGATAAAAGCTCATTTAGGAACGACATGAACATGCTGCTAGGTAGCTGTTTATCAGTAAATATCTCCACTGAGATTAAGAAAAGCAGTAGCTTAATAAATTAAGTACTTCCTGGTATGGTTACTGTACTGTAACTCCCCAAAAGAATCTGGATTGTGGTGAGGGAACAGAGAAAAAGCTCATTTAGGACCTGCACTTACGAAGGGGGTAGGCAGCTGTATATCAGGGAGTAAACCTTCTGAGAATAAAAACAGCTGGAGCTTGTTAAGGTAATTACACAGGGGAAAGGATAATGTACTGGGAACTCCTCAGAAGAATCTGATTTGTGGTGAGGGGAGAGAGATAAAAGCTCATTTAGGAACGACATGAACATGCTGCGTAGTAGCTGTTTATCAGTAAATATCTCCACTGAGATTAAGAAAAGCAGTAGCTTAATAAATTAAGTACTTCCTGGTATGGTTACTGTACTGGTAACTCCCCAAAAGAATCTGGATTGTGGTGAGGGAACAGAGAAAAAAGCTCATTTAGGACCTGCACTTACGAAGGGGGTAGGCAGCTGTATATCAGGGAGTAAACCTTCTGAGAATAAAAACAGCTGGAGCTTGTTAAGGTAATTACACAGGGGAAAGGATAATGTACTGGGAACTCCTCAGAAGAATCTGATTTGTGGTGAGGGGAGAGAGATAAAAGCTCATTTAGGAACGACATGAACATGCTGCGTAGGTAGCTGTTTATCAGTAAATATCTCCACTGAGATTAAGAAAAGCAGTAGCTTAATAAATTAAGTACTTCCTGGTATGGTTACTGTACTGGTAACTCCCAAAAGAATCTGGATTGTGGTGAGGGAACAGAGAAAAAGCTCATTTAGGACCTGCACTTACGAAGGGGGTAGGCAGCTGTATATCAGGGAGTAAACCTTCTGAGAATAAAAACAGCTGGAGCTTGTTAAGGTAATTACACAGGGGAAAGGATAATGTACTGGGAACTCCTCAGAAGAATCTGATTTGTGGTGAGGGGAGAGAGATAAAAGCTCATTTAGGAACGACATGAACATGCTGCGTAGGTAGCTGTTTATCAGTAAATATCTCCACTGAGATTAAGAAAAGCAGTAGCTTAATAAATTAAGTACTTCCTGGTATGGATACTGTACTGGTAACTCCCCAAAAGAATCTGGATTGTGGTGAGGGAACAGAGAAAAAAGCTCATTTAGGACCTGCACTTACGAAGGGGTAGGCAGCTGTATATCAGGGAGTAAACCTTCTGAGAATAAAAACAGCTGGAGCTTGTTAAGGTAATTACACAGGGGAAAGGATAATGTACTGGGAACTCCTCAGAAGAATCTGATTTGTGGTGAGGGGAGAGAGATAAAAGCTCATTTAGGAACGACATGAACATGCTGCGTAGGTAGCAGTTTATCAGTAAATATCTCCACTGAGATTAAGAAAAGCAGTAGCTTAATAAATTAAGTACTTCCTGGTATGGTTACTGTACTGGTAACTCCCCAAAAGAATCTGGATTGTGGTGAGGGAACAGAGAAAAAAGCTCATTTAGGACCTGCACTTACGAAGGGGGTAGGCAGCTGTATATCAGGGAGTAAACCTTCTGAGAATAAAAACAGCTGGAGCTTGTTAAGGTAATTACACAGGGGAAAGGATAATGTACTGGGAACTCCTCAGAAGAATCTGATTTGTGGTGAGGGGAGAGAGATAAAAGCTCATTTAGGAACGACATGAACATGCTGCGTAGGTAGCTGTTTATCAGTAAATATCTCCACTGAGATTAAGAAAAGCAGTAGCTTAATAAATTAAGTACTTCCTGGTATGGTTACTGTACTGGTAACTCCCAAAAGAATCTGATTGTGGTGAGGGAACAGAGAAAAAGCTCATTTAGGACCTGCACTTACGAAGGGGTAGGCAGCTGTATATCAGGGAGTAAACCTTCTGAGAATAAAAACAGCTGGAGCTTGTTAAGGTAATTACACAGGGGAAAGGATAATGTACTGGGAACTCCTCAGAAGAATCTGATTTGTGGTGAGGGGAAGAGATAAAAGCTCATTTAGGAACGACATGAACATGCTGCGTAGGTAGCTGTTTATCAGTAAATATCTCCACTGAGATTAAGAAAAGCAGTAGCTTAATAAATTAAGTACTTCCTGGTATGGTTACTGTACTGGTAACTCCCCAAAAGAATCTGGATTGTGGTGAGGGAACAGAGAAAAAAGCTCATTTAGGACCTGCACTTACGAAGGGGGTAGGCAGCTGTATATCAGGGAGTAAACCTTCTGAGAATAAAAACAGCTGGAGCTTGTTAAGGTAATTACACAGGGGAAAGGATAATGTACTGGGAACTCCTCAGAAGAATCTGATTTGTGGTGAGGGGAGAGAGATAAAAGCTCATTTAGGAACGACATGAACATGCTGCGTAGGTAGCTGTTTATCAGTAAATATCTCCACTGAGATTAAGAAAAGCAGTAGCTTAATAAATTAAGTACTTCCTGGTATGGTTACTGTACTGGTAACTCCCCAAAAGAATCTGGATTGTGGTGAGGGAACAGAGAAAAAAGCTCATTTAGGACCTGCACTTACGAAGGGGGTAGGCAGCTGTATATCAGGGAGTAAACCTTCTGAGAATAAAAACAGCTGGAGCTTGTTAAGGTAATTACACAGGGGAAAGGATAATGTACTGGGAACTCCTCAGAAGAATCTGATTTGTGGTGAGGGGAGAGAGATAAAAGCTCATTTAGGAACGACATGAACATGCTGCGTAGGTAGCTGTTTATCAGTAAATATCTCCACTGAGATTAAGAAAAGCAGTAGCTTAATAAATTAAGTACTTCCTGGTATGGTTACTGTACTGGTAACTCCCCAAAAGAATCTGGATTGTGGTGAGGGAACAGAGAAAAAAGCTCATTTAGGACCTGCACTTACGAAGGGTAGGCAGCTGTATATCAGGGAGTAAACCTTCTGAGAATAAAAACAGCTGGAGCTTGTTAAGGTAATTACACAGGGAAAGGATAATGTACTGGGAACTCCTCAGAAGAATCTGATTTGTGGTGAGGGGAGAGAGATAAAAGCTCATTTAGGAACGACATGAACATGCTGCGTAGGTAGCTGTTTATCAGTAAATATCTCCACTGAGATTAAGAAAAGCAGTAGCTTAATAAATTAAGTACTTCCTGGTATGGTTACTGTACTGGTAACTCCCAAAAGAATCTGGATTGTGGTGAGGGAA
>NW_025956935.1:0-41909 GCF_023159225.1 Perognathus longimembris pacificus
AAGATTCTGGATTGTGGTGAGGGAACTGAGAAAAAAGCTCATTTAGGACCTGCACTTACAAAGGGGGTAGGCAGCTGTATATCAGGGAGTAAACCTTCTGAGAATAAAAACAGCTGAGCTTGTTAAGGTAATTACACAGGGGAAAGGATAATGTACTGGGAACTCCTCAGAAGAAATCTGATTTGTGGTGAGGGGAGAGAGATAAAAGCTCATTTAGGAACGACATGAACTTGCAGCGTAGGTAGCTGTTTATCAGTAAATATCTCCACTGAGATTAAGAAAAGGCAGTAGGTTAAAAAATTAAGTACTTCCTGGTATGGTTAACTGTACTGGTAACTCCCAAAAGAATCTGGATTGTGGTGAGGGAACCGAGAAAAAAGCTCATTTAGACCTGCACTTACGAAGGGGGGTAGGCAGCTATATATTAGGGAGTAAACCTTCTGAGAATAAAAACAGCTATAGCTTGTTAAGGTATTACACAGGGGAAAGGGTAATGTACCGGGAACTCCTCAGAAGAATCTGATTTGTGTTGAGGGAGAGAGATAAAATCTCATTTAGGAACGACAGGAATATGCTGCGTAGGTAGCTGTTTATCAGTAAATATCTCCACTGAGATTAAGAAAAGCAGTAGCTTAATAAATTAAGTACTTCCTGGTATGGTTACTGTACTGGTAACTCACCAAAAGAATCTGGATTGTGGTGAGGGAACAGAGAAAGAAGCTCATTTAGGACCTGCACTTACGAAGGGGGTAGCCAGCTGTATATCTGGGAGTATCGCTTCTGAGAATAAAAACATCTGGAGCTTGTTAAGGTAATTACACAGGGGAAAGGATAATGTACTGGGAACTCCTCAGAAGAATCTGATTAGTGGTGAGGGGAGAGAGATAAAAGCTCATTTAGGAACGACATGAACATGCTGCGTAGGTAGCTGTTTATCAGTAAATATCTCCACTGAGATTAAGAAAAGCAGTAGCTTAATAATTAAGTACTTCCTGGTATGGTTACTGTACTGGTAACCTCCCCAAAAGAATCTGGATTGTGGTGAGGGAACAGAGAAAAAAGCTCATTTAGGACCTGCACTTACGAAGGGGGTAGGCAGCTGTATATCAGGGAGTAAACCTTCCGAGAAATAAAAACAGCTGGAGCTTGTTAAGGTAATTACACAGGGGAAAGGATAATGTACTGGGAACTCCTCAGAAGAATCTGATTTGTGGTGAGGGAGAGAGATAAAAGCTCATTTAGGAACGACATGAACATCCTGCGTAGGTAGCTGTTATCAGTAAATATCTCCACTGAGATTAAGAAAAGGAGTAGCTTACTAAATTAAGTACTTCCTGGTATGGTTACTGTACTGGTAACTCCCCAAAAGAATCTGGATTTTGGTGAGGGAACAGAGAAAAAAGCTCATTTAGGACCTGCACTTACGAAGGGGGTAGGCAGCTGTATATCAGGGAGTAAACCATCTGAGAATAAAAAACAGCTGGAGCTTGTTAAGGTAATTACACAGGGGAAAGGATAATGAACTGGGAACTCCTCAGAAGAATCTGATTTGTTGTGAGGGGAGAGAGATAAAAGCTCATTTATGACCGACATGAACATGCTGCGTAGGTAAGCTGTTTATCAGTAAATATCTCCACTGGAATTAAGAAAAGCAGTAGCTTAATGAGTTCAGCACCTCCTGGTATGGTTACTGTACTGGTAACTCCCAAAACGAATCTGGATTGTGGTGAGGGAACCGAGAAAAAAGCTCATTTAGGACCTGCACTTACGAAGGGGGGTATGCAGCTGTATATCAGGGAGTAAACCTTTCTGAGAATAAAAACAGCTGGAGCTTATTAAGGTAATTACACAGGGGAAAGGATAATGTACCGGGAACTCCTCAGAAGAATCTGATTTGTGGTGAGGGGAGAGAGATAAAAGCTCATTTAGGAAACGAAATGAACATGCAGCGTAGGTAGCTGTTCATCAGTAAATATCTCCACTGAGATTAAGAAAAGCAGTAGCTTAATAAATTAAGTACTTCCTGGTATAGTTACTGTACTGGTAACTCCCCAAAAGAATCTGGATTGTGGTGAGGGAACAGAGAAAAAAGCTCATTTAGGACCTGCACTTACGAAGGGGGTAGGCAGCTGTATATCAGGGAGTAAACCTTCTGAGAATAAAAACAGCTGGAGCTTGTTAAGGTAATTACACAGGGAAAGGATAATGTACTGGGAACTCCTCAGAAGAATCTGATTTGTGGTGAGGGGAGAGACATAAAAGCTCATTTAGGAACGACAATGAACATGCAGCGTAGGTAGCTGTTTTATCAGTAAATATCTCCACTGAGATTAAGAAAAGCAGTAGGTTAATAAATTAAGTACTTCCTGGTATGGTTTACTGTACTGGTAACTCCCCAAAAAGAATCTGGATTGTGGTGAGGGAACCGAGAAAAAAGCTCATTTAGGACCTGCACTTACGAAGGGGGTAGGCAGCTATATATTAGGGAGTAAACCTTCTGAGAATAAAAACAGCTATAGCTTGTTAAGGTAATTACACAGGGGAAAGGGTAATGTACCGGGAACTCCTCAGAAGAATCTGATTTGTGTTGAGGGGAGAGAGATAAAATCTCATTTAGGAACGACAGGAATATGCTGCGTAGGTAACTGTTTATCAGTAAATATCTCCACTGAGATTAAGAAAAGAAGTAGCTTAATAAATTAAGTACTTCCTGGTATGGTTACTGTACTGGTAACTCACCAAAAGAATCTGGATTGTGGTGAGGGAACAGAGAAAGAAGCTCATTTAGGACCTGCACTTACGAAGGGGGTAGCCAGCTGTATATCTGGGAGTATCGCTTCTGAGAATAAAAACCATCTGGAGCTTGTTAAGGTAAATTACACAGGGGAAAGGATAATGTACTGGGAACTCCTCAGAAGAATCTGATTAGTGGTGAGGGGAGAGAGATAAAAGCTCATTTAGGAACGACATGAACATGCTGCGTAGGTAGCTGTTTATCAGTAAATATCTCCACTGAGATTAAGAAAAGCAGTAGCTTATAAATTAAATACTTCCTGCTATGGATACTGTACTGGTAACTCCACAAAAGAATCTGGATTGTGGTGAGGGAACAGAGAGAATAGCTCATTAAGACCTGCACTTACGAAGGGGGTAGGCAGCTGTATATCAGGGAGTAAACCTTCTGAGAATAAAAACAGCTGGAGCTTGTTAAGGTAATTACACAGGGGAAAGGATAATGTACTGGGGAACTCCTCAGAAGAATCTGATTTGTGGTGAGGGGAGAGAGAAAAAAAGCTCATTTAGGAACGAGATGAACATGCTGCGTAGGTAGCTGTTTATCAGTAAATATCTCCCCTGAGATTAAGAAAAGCAGTAGCTTAATGAGTATCAGCACCTCCTGGTATGGTTACTGTACTGGTAACTCCCCAAAAGAATCTGGATTGTGGTGAGGGAACAGAGAAAAAAGCTCATTTAGGACCTGCACTTACGAAGGGGGTAGGCAGCTGTATATCAGGGAGTAAACCTTCTGAGAATAAAAAACAGCTGGAGCTTGTTAAGGTAATTACACAGGGGAAAGGATAATGTACGGGGAACTCCTCAGAAGAATCTGATTTGTGGTGAGGGGAGAGAGATAAAAGCTCCATTTAGGAACGACATGAACATGCAGCGTTAGGTAGCTGTCTTATCAGTAAATATCTCCACTGAGATTAAGAAAAGCAGTAGCGTAATAAATTAAGTACTTCCTGGTATGGTTACTGTACTGGTAACTCCCCAAAAGAATCTGGATTGTGGTGAGGGAACCGAGAAAAAAGCTCATTTAGGACCTGCACTTACGAAGGGGGTAGGCAGCTGTATATCAGGGAGTAAACCTTCTGAGAATAAAAACAGCTATAGCTTGTTAAGGTAATTACACAGGGGAAAGGATAATGTACCTGGCAAATCCTCAGAAGAATCTGATTTGTGGTGAGGGGAGAGAGATAAAAGCTCATTTAGGAACGACAGGAATATGCTGCGTAGGTAGCTGTTTATCAGTAAATATCTCCACTGAGATTAAGAAAAGAAGTAGCTTAATAAATTAAGTACTTCCTGGTATGGTTACTGTACTGGTAACTCACCAAAAGAATCTGGATTTGTGGTGAGGGAACAGAGAATGAAGCTCATTTAGGACCTGCACTTACGAAGGGGGTAGCCAGCTGTATATCAGCGAGTATCGCTTCTGAGAATAAAAACATCTGGAGCTTGTTAAGGTAATTACACAGGGGGAAAGGATAATGTACTGGGAACTCCTCAGAAGAATCTGATTAGTGGTGAGGGGAGAGAGATAAAAGCTCACTTAGGAACGACATGAACATGCAGCGTAGGTAGCTGTTTATCAGTAAATATCTCCACTGAGATTAAGAAAAGCAGTAGGTTAATAAATTAAGTACTTCCTGGTATGGTTACTGTACTGGTAACTCCCCAAAAGAATCTGGATTGTGGTGATGGAACCGAGAAAAAAGCTCATTTAGGACCTGCACTTACGAAGGGGGGTAGGCAGCTATATATTAGGGAGTAAACCTTCTGAGAATAAAAACAGCTATAGCTTGTTAAGGTAATTACACAGGGGAAAGGGTAATGTACCGGGAACTCCTCAGAAGAATCTGATTTGTGTTGAGGGGAGAGAGATAAAATCTCATTTAGGAACGACAGGAATATGCTGCGTAGGTAGCTGTTTATCAGTAATATCTCCACTGAGATTAAGAAAAGCAGTAGCTTAATAAATTAAGTACTTCCTGGTATGGTTACTGTACTGGTAACTCCCCAAAAGAATCTGGATTGTGGTGAGGGAACAGAGAAAAAAGCTCATTTAGGACCTGCACTTACGAAGGGGGTAGGCAGCTGTATATCAGGGAGTAAACCTTCTGAGAATAAAAACAGCTGGAGCTTGTTAAGGTAATTACACAGGGGAAATTATAATGTACTGGGAACTCCTCAGAAGAATCTGATTTGTGGTGAGGGGGAGAGAGATAAAAGCTCATTTAGGAACGACATGAACATCCTGCGTAGGTAGCTGTTTATCAGTAAATATCTCCACTGAGATTAAGAAAAGAAGTAGCTTAATAAATTAAGTACTTCCTGGTATGGTTACTGTACTGGTAACTCCCCAAAAGAATCTGGATTGTGGTGAGGGAACGGAGAAAAAAGCTCATTTAGGACCTGCACTTACGAAGGGGGTAGGCAGCTGTATATCAGGGAGTAAACCTTCTGAGAATAAAAACAGCGGGAGCTTGTTAAGGTAATTACACAGGGGAAAGGATAATGTACTGGGAACTCCTCAAAAGAATCTGATTTGTGGTGAGGGGGAGAGAGATAAAAGCTCATTTAGGAACGACATGAACATGCTGCGTAGGTAGCTGTTTATCAGTAAATATCTCCACTGAGATTAAGAAAAGCAGTAGCATAATGAGTTCAGCACCTCCTGGTATGGTTACTGTACTGGTAACTCCAAAAAGAATCTGGATTGTGGTGAGGGAACCGAGAAAAAAGCTCATTTAGGACCTGCACTTACGAAGGGGGTAGGCAGCTGTATATCAGGGAGGTAAACCTTCTGAGCATAAAAACAGCTGGAGCTTGTTAAGGTAATTACACAGGGGGAAGGATAATGTACCGGGAACTCCTCAGAAGAATCTGATTTGTGGTGAGGGGAGAGAGATAAAAGCTCATTTAGGAACGACATGAACATGCAGCGTAGGTAGCTGTTCATCAGTAAATATCTCCACTGAGATTAAGAAAACCAGTAGCTTAATAAATTAAGTACTTCCTGGTATGGTTACTGTACTGGTAACACCCCCAAAAGATTCTGGATTGTGGTGAGGGAACTGAGAAAAAAGCTCATTTAGGACCTGCACTTACAAAGGGGGTAGGCAGCTGTATATCAGGGAGTAAACCTTCTGAGAATAAAAACAGCTGGAGCTTGTTAAGGTAATTACACAGGGGAAAGGATAATGTACTGGGAACTCCTCAGAAGAATCTGATTTGTGGTGAGGGGAGAGAGATAAAAGCTCATTTAGGAACGACATGAACATGCAGCGTAGGTAGCTGTTTATCAGTAAATATCTCCACTGAGATTAAGAAAAGCAGTAGGTTAATAAATTAAGTACTTCCTGGTATGGTTACTGTACTGGTAACTCCCCAAAAGAATCTGGATTGTGGTGAGGGAACCGAGAAAAAAGCTCATTTAGGACCTGCACTTACGAAGGGGGTAGGCAGCTATATATTAGGGAGTAAACCTTCTGAGAATAAAAACAGCTATAGCTTGTTAAGGTAATTACACAGGGAAAAGGGTAATGTACCGGGAACTCCTCAGAAGAATCTGATTTGTGTTGAGGGGAGAGAGATAAAATCTCATTTAGGAACGACAGGAATATGCTGCGTAGGTAGCTGTTTATCAGTAAATATCTCCACTGAGATTAAGAAAAGCAGTAGCTTAATAAATTAAGTACTTCCTGGTATGGTTACTATACTGGTAACTCACCAAAAGAATCTGGATTGTGGTGAGGGAACAGAGAAAGAAGCTCATTTAGGACCTGCACTTACGAAGGGGGTAGCCAGCTGTAATATCTGGGAGTATCGCTTCTGAGAATAAAAACATCTGGAGCTTGTTAAGGTAATTACACAGGGGAAAGGATAATGTACTGGGAACTCCTCAGAAGAATCTGATTAGTGGTGAGGGGGAGAGAGATAAAAGCTCATTTAGGAACGACATGAACATGCTGCGTAGGTAGCTGTTTATCAGTAAATATCTCCACTGAGATTAAGAAAAGCAGTAGCTTAATAAATTAAGTACTTCCTGGTATGGTTACTGTACTGGTAACTCCCCAAAAGAATCTGGATTGTGGTGAGGGAACAGAGAAAAAAGCTCATTTAGGACCTGCACTTACGAAGGGGGTAGGCAGCTGTATATCAGGGAGTAAACCTTCCGAGAATAAAAACAGCTGGAGCTTGTTAAGGTAATTACACAGGGGAAAGGATAATGTACTGGGAACTCCTCAGAAGAATCTGATTTGTGGTGAGGGGAGAGAGATAAAAGCTCATTTAGGAACGACATGAACATCCTGCGTAGGTAGCTGTTTATCAGTAAATATCTCCACTGAGATTAAGAAAAGCAGTAGCTTAATAAATTAATTACTTCCTGGTATGGTTACTGTACTGGTAACTCCCCAAAAGAATCTGATTGTGGTGAGGGAACGGAGAAAAAAGCTCATTTAGGACCTGCACTTACGAAGGGGGTAGGGCAGCTGTATATCAGGGAGTAAACCTTCTGAGAATAAAAACAGCGGGAGCTTGTTAAGGTAATTACACAGGGGGAAAGGATAATGTACTGGGAACTCCTCAAAAGAATCTGATTTGTGGTGAGGGGAGAGAGATAAAAGCTCATTTAGGAACGACATGAACATGCTGCGTAGGTAGCTGTTTATCAGTAAATATCTCCACTGAGATTAAGAAAAGCAGTAGCATAATGAGTTCAGCACCTCCTGGTATGGTTACTGTACTGGTAACTCCCAAAAAGAATCTGGATTGTGGTGAGGGAAACCGAGAAAAAAGCTCATTTAGGACCTGCACTTACGAAGGGGGTAGGCAGCTGTATATCAGGGAGTAAACCTTCTGAGAATAAAAACAGCTGGAGCTTGTTAAGGTAATTACACAGGGGAAAGGATAATGTACCGGGAACTCCTCAGAAGAATCTGATTTGTGGTGAGGGGGAGAGAGATAAAAGCTCATTTAGGAACGACATGAACATGCAGCGTAGGTAGCTGTTCATCAGTAAATATCTCCACTGAGATTAAGAAAACCAGTAGCTTAATAAATTAAGTACTTCCTGGTATGGTTACTGTACTGGTAACACCCCCAAAAGATTCTGGATTGTGGTGAGGGAACTGAGAAAAAAGCTCATTTAGGACCTGCACTTACAAAGGGGGTAGGCAGCTGTATATCAGGGAGTAAACCTTCTGAGAATAAAAACAGCTGGAGCTTGTTAAGGTAATTACACAGGGGAAAGGATAATGTACTGGGAACTCCTCAGAAGAATCTGATTTGTGGTGAGGGGGAGAGAGATAAAAGCTCATTTAGGAACGACATGAACATGCAGCGTAGGTAGCTGTTTATCAGTAAATATCTCCACTGAGATTAAGAAAAGCAGTAGGTTAATAAATTAAGTACTTCCTGGTATGGTTACTGTACTGGTAACTCCCCAAAAAGAATCTGGATTGTGGTGAGGGGAACCGAGAAAAAAGCTCATTTAGGACCTGCACTTACGAAGGGGGTAGGCAGCTATATATTAGGGAGTAAACCTTCTGAGAATAAAAACAGCTATAGCTTGTTAAGGTAATTACACAGGGGAAAGGGTAATGTACCGGGAACTCCTCAGAAGAATCTGATTTGTGTTGAGGGGAGAGAGATAAAATCTCATTTAGGAACGACAGGAATATGCTGCGTAGGTAGCTGTTTATCAGTAAATATCTCCACTGAGATTAAGAAAAGCAGTAGCTTAATAAATTAAGTACTTCCTGGTATGGTTACTGTACTGGTAAACTCACCAAAAGAATCTGGATTGTGGTGAGGGAACAGAGAAAAAAGCTCATTTAGGACCTGCACTTACGAAGGGGGTAGCCAGCTGTATATCTGGGAGTATCGCTTCTGAGAATAAAAACATCTGGAGCTTGTTAAGGTAATTACACAGGGGAAAGGATAATGTACTGGGAACTCCTCAGAAGAATCTGATTAGTGGTGAGGGGAGAGAGATAAAAGCTCATTTAGGAACGACATGAACATGCTGCGTAGGTAGCTGTTTATCAGTAAATATCTCCACTGAGATTAAGAAAAGCAGTAGCTTAATAAATTAAGTACTTCCTGGTATGGTTACTGTACTGGTAACTCCCCAAAAGAATCTGGATTGTGGTGAGGGAACAGAGAAAAAAGCTCATTTAGGACCTGCACTTACGAAGGGGGTAGGCAGCTGTATATCAGGGAGTAAACCTTCCGAGAATAAAAACAGCTGGAGCTTGTTAAGGTAATTACACAGGGGAAAGGATAATGTACTGGGAACTCCTCAGAAGAATCTGATTTGTGGTGAGGGGAGAGAGATAAAAGCTCATTTAGGAACGACATGAACATCCTGCGTAGGTAGCTGTTTATCAGTAAATATCTCCACTGAGATTAAGAAAAGGAGTAGCTTACTAAATTAAGTACTTCCTGGTATGGTTACTGTACTGGTAACTCCCCAAAAGAATCTGGATTTTGGTGAGGGAACAGAGAAAAAAGCTCATTTAGGACCTGCACTTACGAAGGGGGTAGGCAGCTGTATATCAGGGAGTAAACCATCTGAGAATAAAAACAGCTGGAGCTTGTTAAGGTAATTACACAGGGGAAAGGATAATGAACTGGGAACTCCTCAGAAGAATCTGATTTGTTGTGAGGGGAGAGAGATAAAAGCTCATTTATTGAACGACATGAACATGCTGCGTAGGTAGCTGTTTATCAGTAAATATCTCCACTGGAATTAAGAAAAGCAGTAGCTTAATGAGTTCAGCACCTCCTGGTATGGTTACTGTACTGGTAACTCCCAAAACGAATCTGGATTGTGGTGAGGGAACCGAGGAAAAAAGCTCATTTAGGACCTGCACTTACGAAGGGGGTATGCAGCTGTATATCAGGGAGTAAACCTTCTGAGAATAAAAACAGCTGGAGCTTATTAAGGTAATTACACAGGGGAAAGGATAATGTACCGGGAACTCCTCAGAAGAATCTGATTTGTGGTGAGGGGAGAGAGATAAAAGCTCATTTAGGAACGACATGAACATGCTGCGTAGGTAGCTGTTTATCAGTAAATATCTGAACTGAGATTAAGAAAAGCAGTAGCTTAAAAAATTAAGTAATTCCTGGTATGGTTACTGTACTGGTGACTCCCCCAAAAGAATCTGGATTGTGGTGAGGGAACAGAGAAAAAAGCTCATTTAGGACCAGCCCTTACGAAGGGTGTAGGCAGCTGTATATCAGGGAGTAAACCTTCTGAGAATAAAAACAGCTACAGCTTGTTAAGGTAATTACACAGGGGAAAGGGTAATGTACTGGGAACTCCTCAGAAGAATCTGATTTGTGGTGAGGGGAGAGAGATAAATTCTCATTTAGGAACGACAGGAATATGCTGCGTAGGTGGCTGTTTATCAGTAAATATCTCCACTGAGATTAAGAAAAAGCAGTAGCTTAATAAATTAAGTACTTCCTGGTATGGTTACTGTACTGGTAACTCACCAAAAGAATCTGGATTGTGGTGAGGGAACAGAGAAAGAAGCTCATTTAGGACCTGCACTTACGAAGGGGGTAGGCAGCTGTATATCAGGGAGTATCGCTTCTGAGAATAAAAACATCTGGAGCTTGTTAAGGTAATTACACAGGGGAAAGGATAATTGTACTGGGAACTCCTCATAAGAATCTGATTTGTGGTGAGGGGAGAGAGATAAAAGCTCATTTAGGAACGACATGAACATGCTGCATACCTAGCTGTTTATAAGTAAATATCTCCACTGAGATTAAGAAAAGCAGTAGCTTAATGAGTTCAGCACCTCCTGGTATGGTTACTGTACTGGTAACTCCCAAAAAGAATCTGGATTGTGGTGAGGGAACAGAGAAAAAAGCTCATTTAGGACCTGCACTTACGAAGGGGGTAGGCAGCTGTATATCAGGGAGTAAACCTTCTGAGAATAAAACAGCTGGAGCTTGTTAAGGTAATTACACAGGGGAAAGGATAATGTACCGGGAACTCCTCAGAAGAATCTGATTTGTGGTGAGGGGAGAGAGATAAAAGCTCATTTAGGAACGACATGAACATGCTGCGTAGGTAGCTGTTTATCAGTAAATATCTCCACTGAGATTAAGAAAAGCAGTAGCTTAATAAATTAAGTACTTCCTGGTATGGTTACTGTACTGGTAACTTTCCAAAAGAATCTGAATGGTGGTGAGGGAAGAGAGAAAAAAGCTCATTTAGGACCTGCACTTAAGAAGGGGGTAGGCAGCTGTTTATCAGGGAGTAAACCTTCTGAGAATAAAAACAGCTGGAGCTTGTTAAGGTAATTACACAGGGTAAAGGATAATGTACTGGGAACTCCTCAGAAGAATCTGATTTGTTGTGAGGGGAGAGAGATAAAAAGCTCATTTAGGAAGGACATGAACATGCTGCGTAGGTAGCTGTTTATCAGTAAATATCTCCACTGAGAATAAGAAAAGCAGTAGCTTAATAAATTAAGTACTTCCTGGTATGGTTACTGTACTGGTAACTCCACAAAAGAATCGGGATTGTGGTGAGGGAACAGAGAAAAAAGCTCATTTAGGACCTGCACTTATGAAGGGGGGTAGGCAGCTGTATATCAGGGAGTAAACCTTCTGAGAATAAAAACAGCTGGAGCTTGTTAAGGTAATTACACAGGGGGAAAGGATAATTTACCGGGAACTCCTCAGAAGAATCTGATTTGTGGTGAGGGGGAGAGAGATAAAAGCTCATTTAGGAACGACATGAACATGCAGCGTAGGTAGCTGTTTATCAGTAAATATCTCCACTGAGATTAAGAAAAGCAGTAGCTTAATAAATTAAGTACTTCCTGTTATGGTTACTGTACTGGTAACTCCCCAAAAGAATCTGGATTGTGGTGAGGGAACCGAGGGAAAAAAGCTCATTTAGGACCTGCACTTACGAAGGGGGTAGGCAGCTGTATATCAGGGAGTAAACCTTCTGAGAATAAAAACAGCTGGAGCTTGTTAACGTAATAACACAGGGGAAAGGATAATGTACTGGGAACTCCTCAGAAGAATCTGATTTGTGGTGAGGGGAGAGAGATAAAAGCTCATTTAGGAACGACATGAACATGCAGCTTAGGTAGCTGTTTATCAGTAAATATCTCCACTGAGATTAAGAAAAGCAGTAGCTTAATAAATTAAGTACTTCCTGGTATGGTTACTGTACTTGTAACTCCCCAAAAGAATCTGGATTGTGGTGAGGGAACAGAGAAAAATGCTCAGTTAGGACCTGCACTTACGAAGGGGGTAGGCAGCTGTATATCAGGGAGTAAACCTTCTGAGAATAAAAACAGCTGGAGCTTGTTAAGGTAATTACACAGGGGAAATGATAATGTACTGGGAACTCCTCAGAAGAATCTGATTTGTGGTGGGTGGAGAGAGATAAAAGCTCATTCATGAACGACATGAAAATGCGGCGTACGTAGCTGTTTATCAGTAAATATCTCCACTGAGATTAAGAAAAGCAGTAGCTTAATAAATTAAGTACTTCCTGGTATGGTTACTGTACTGGTAACTCCCCAAAAGCATCTGGATTGTGGTGAGGGAACAGAGAAAAAAGCTCATTTAGGACCTGCACTTACGAAGGGGGTAGGCGGCTGTATATCAGGGAGTAAACCTTCTGAGAATAAAAACAGCTGGAGCTTGTTAAGGTAATTACACAGGGGAAAGGATAATGTACTGGGAACTCCTCAGAAGAATCTGATTTGTGGTGAGGGGAGAGAGATAAAAGCTCATTTAGGAACGACATGAACATCCTGCGTAGGTACCTGTTTATCAGTAAATATCTCCACTGAGATTAAGAAAAGCAGTAGCTTAATAAATTATGTACTTCCTGGTATGGTTACTGTACTGGTAACTCTCCAAAAGAATCTGGATTGTGGAGAGGGGAACAGAGAAAATAGCTCATTTAGGACCTGCACTTACGAAGGGGGTAGGCAGCTCTATATCAGGGAGTAAAACTTCTGAGAATAAAAACAGCTGGAGCTTGTTAAGGTAATTACACAAGGGAAAGGATAATGTACTGGAACTCCTTCAGAAGAATCTGATTTGTGGTGAGGGGAGGAGAGATAAAAGCTCATTTAGGAACGACATGAACATGCTGCATACGTAGCTGTTTATCAGTAAATATCTCCAGTGAGATTAAGAAAAGCAGTACCTTAATAAATTAGGTACTCTACTCGCTGTATGGATACTGTACTGGTTACTCCCCAAAAGAATCTGGATTGTGGTGAGGGAACAGAGAAAAAAGCTCATTTAGGACCTGCACTTACGAAGGGGGTAGGCATCTGTATATCACGGAGGTAAACCTTCTGAGAATAGAAACAGCTGGAGCTTGTTAAGGTAATTACACAGGGGAAAGGATAATGTACTGGGAATTCCTCAGAAGAATCTGATTTGTGGTGAGGGGAGAGAGACAAAAGCTCATTTAGGAACGACATGAACATGCTGCGTAGGTAGCAGTTTATCAGTAAATATCTCCACTGAGATTAAGAAAAGCAGTAGCTTAATAAATTAAGTTACTTCCTGGTATGGTTACTGTACTGGTAACTCCCCAAAAGAATCTGGATTGTGGTGAGGGAACAGAGAAAGAAGCTCATTTAGGACCTGCACTTACGAAGGGGGTAGGCAGCTGTATATCAGGGAGTATCGCTTCTGAGAATAAAAACATCTGGAGCTTGTTAAGGTAATTACACAGGGGAAAGGATAATGTACTGGGAACTCCTCAGAAGAATCTGATTTGTGGTGAGGGGAGAGAGATAAAAGCTCATTTAGGAACGACATGAACATGCTGCATACCTAGCTGTTTATAAGTAAATATCTCCACTGAGATTAAGAAAAGCAGTAGCTTAATGAGTTCAGCACCTCCTGGTATGGTTACTGTACTGGTAACTCCCAAAAAGAATCTGGATTGTGGTGAGGGAACAGAGAAAAAAGCTCATTTAGGACCTGCACTTACGAAGGGGGGTAGGCAGCTGTATATCAGGGAGTAAACCTTCTGAGAATAAAAACAGCTGGTGCTTGTTAAGGTAATTACACAGGGGAAAGGATAATGTACCGGGAAATCCTCAGAAGAATCTGATTTGTGGTGAGGGGAGAGAGATAAAAGCTCATTTAGGAACGACATGAACATGCTGCGTAGGTAGCTGTTTATCAGTAAATATCTCCACTGAGATTAAGAAAAGCAGTAGCTTAATAAATTAAGTACTTCCTGGTATGGTTACTGTACTGGTAACTTTCCAAAAGAATCTGAATGGTGGTGAGGGAAGAGAGAAAAAAGCTCATTTAGGACCTGCACTTAAGAAGGGGGTAGGCAGCTGTTTATCAGGGAGTAAACCTTCTGAGAATAAAAAACAGCTGGAGCTTGTTAAGGTAATTACACAGGGTAAAGGATAATGTACTGGGAACTCCTCAGAAGAATCTGATTTGTTGTGAGGGGAGAGAGATAAAAGCTCATTTAGGAAGGACATGAACATGCTGCGTAGGTAGCTGTTTATCAGTAAATATCTCCACTGAGATTAAGAAAAGCAGTAGCTTAATAAATTAAGTACTTCCTGGTATGGTTACTGTACTGGTAACTCCACAAAAGAATCGGGATTGTGGTGAGGGAACAGAGAAAAAAGCTCATTTAGGACCTGCACTTATGAAGGGGGTAGGCAGCTGTATATCAGGGAGTAAACCTTCTGAGAATAAAAACAGCTGGAGCTTGTTAAGGTAATTACACAGGGGAAAGGATAAATTTACCGGGAACTCCTCAGAAGAATCTGATTTGTGGTGAGGGGAGAGAGATAAAAGCTCATTTAGGAACTACATGAACATGCAGCGTAGGTAGCTGTTTATCAGTAAATATCTCCACTGAGATTAAGAAAAGCAGTAGCTTAATAAATTAAGTACTTCCTGTTATGGTTACTGTACTGGTAACTCCCCAAAAGAATCTGGATTGTGGTGAGGGAACCGAGAAAAAAGCTCATTTAGGACCTGCACTTACGAAGGGGGTAGGCAGCTGTATATCAGGGAGTAAACCTTCTGAGAATAAAAACAGCTGGAGCTTGTTAACGTAATAACACAGGGGAAAGGATAATGTACTGGGAACTCCTCAGAAGAATCTGATTTGTGGTGAGGGGGAGAGAGATAAAAGCTCATTTAGGAACGACATGAACATGCAGCTTAGGTAGCTGTTTATCAGTAAATATCTCCACTGAGATTAAGAAAAGCAGTAGCTTAATAAATTAAGTACTTCCTGGTATGGTTTACTGTACTTGTAACTCCCCAAAAGAATCTGGATTGTGGTGAGGGAACAGAGAAAAAATGCTCAGTTAGGACCTGCACTTACGAAGGCGGTAGGCAGCTGTATATCAGGGAGTAAACCTTCTGAGAATAAAAACAGCTGGAGCTTGTTAAGGTAATTACACAGGGGAAATGATAATGTACTGGGAACTCCTCAGAAGAATCTGATTTGTGGTGGGTGGAGAGAGATAAAAGCTCATTCATGAACGACATGAAAATGCGGCGTACGTAGCTGTTTATCAGTAAATATCTCCACTGAGATTAAGAAAAGCAGTAGCTTAATAAATTAAGTACTTCCTGGTATGGTTACTGTACTGGTAACTCCCCAAAAGCATCTGGATTGTGGTGAGGGAACAGAGAAAAAAGCTCATTTAGGACCTGCACTTACGAAGGGGGGTAGGCAGCTGTATATCAGGGAGTAAACCTTCTGAGAATAAAAACAGCTGGAGCTTGTTAAGGTAATTACACAGGGGAAAGGATAATGTACTGGGAACTCCTCAGAAGAATCTGATTTGTGGTGAGGGGAGAGAGATTAAAAGCTCATTTAGGAACGACATGAACATCCTGCGTAGGTACCTGTTTATAAGTAAATATCTCCACTGAGATTAAGAAAAGCAGTAGCTTAATAAATTAAGTACTTCCTGGTATGGTTACTGTACTGGTAACTCTCCAAAAGAATCTGGATTGTGGAGAGGGAACAGAGAAAATAGCTCATTTAGGACCTGCACTTACGAAGGGGGTAGGCAGCTCTATATCAGGGAGTAAAACTTCTGAGAATAAAAACAGCTGGAGCTTGTTAAGGTAATTACACAAGGGAAAGGATAATGTACTGGGAACTCCTCAGAAGAATCTGATTTGTGGTGAGGGGAGAGAGAGATAAAAGCTCATTTAGGAACGACATGAACATGCTGCATACGTAGCTGTTTATCAGTAAATATCTCCACTGAGATTAAGAAAAGCAGTAGCTTAATAAATTAAGTACTTCCTGGTATGGTTACTGTACTGGTAACTCCCCAAAAGAATCTGGATTGTGGTGAGGGAACAGAGAAAAAATCTCACTTAGGACCTGCACTTACGAAGGGGGTAGGCAGCTGTATATCAGGGAGTAAACCTTCTGAGAATAAAAACAGCTGGAGCTTGTTAAGGTAATTACACAGGGGAAAAGATGAAGTACTGGGAACTCCTCAGAATAATCTGATTTGTGGTGAGGGGAGAGAGATAAAGCTCATTTAGGAACGACATGAACATGCTGCATACGTAGCTGTTTATCAGTAAATATCTTCACTGAGATTAAGAAAAGCAGTAGCTTAATAAATTAAGTACTTCCTGGTATGGTTACTGTACTGGTGACTCCCCAAAAGAATCTGGATTGTGGTGAGGGAACAGAGAAAAAAGCCCATTTAGGACCAGCACTTACGAAGGGTGTAGGCAGCAGTATATCAGGGAGTAAACCTTCTGAGAATAAAAACAGCTGGAGCTCTTTAGGTAATTACACAGGGGGAAAGGATAATGTACTGGGAACTCCTCAGAAGAATCTGATTTGTGGTGAGGGGGAGAGAGATAAAAGCTCATTTAGGAACGACATGAACATGCTGCGTAGGTAGGCTGTTTATCAGTAAATATCTCCACTGAGATTAAGAAAAGCAGTAGCTTAATAAATTAAGTACTTCCTGGTATGGTTACTGTACTGGTAACTTTCCAAAAGAATCTGAATGGTGGTGAGGGAAGAGAGAAAAAAGCTCATTTAGGACCTGCACTTAAGAAGGGGGTAGGCAGCTGTTTATCAGGGAGTAAACCTTCTGAGAATAAAAACAGCTGGAGCTTGTTAAGGTAATTACACAGGGTAAAGGATAATGTACTGGGAACTCCTCAGAAGAATCTGATTTGTTGTGAGGGGAGAGAGATAAAAGCTCATTTAGGAAGGACATGAACATGCTGCGTAGGTAGCTGTTTATCAGTAAATATCTCCACTGAGATTAAGAAAAGCAGTAGCTTAATAAATTAAGTACTTCCTGGTATGGTTACTGTACTGGTAACTCCACAAAAGAATCGGGATTGTGGTGAGGGAACAGAGAAAAAAGCTCATTTAGGACCTGCACTTATGAAGGGGGTAGGCAGCTGTATATCAGGGAGTAAACCTTCTGAGAATAAAAACAGCTGGAGCTTGTTAAGGTAATTACACAGGGGAAAGGATAATTTACCGGGAACTCCTCAGAAGAATCTGATTTGTGGTGAGGGGAGAGAGATAAAAGCTCATTTAGGAACTACATGAACATGCAGCGTAGGTAGCTGTTTATCAGTAAATATCTCCACTGAGATTAAGAAAAGCAGTAGCTTAATAAATTAAGTACTTCCTGTTATGGTTACTGTACTGGTAACTCCCCAAAAGAATCTGGATTGTGGTGAGGGAACCGAGAAAAAAGCTCATTTAGGACCTGCACTTACGAAGGGGGTAGGCAGCTGTATATCAGGGAGTAAACCTTCTGAGAATAAAAACAGCTGGAGCTTGTTAACGTAATAACACAGGGGAAAGGATAATGTACTGGGAACTCCTCAGAAGAATCTGATTTGTGGTGAGGGGAGAGAGATAAAAGCTCATTTAGGAACGACATGAACATGCAGCTTAGGTAGCTGTTTATCAGTAAATATCTCCACTGAGATTAAGAAAAGCAGTAGCTTAATAAATTAAGTACTTCCTGGTATGGTTACTGTACTTGTAACTCCCCAAAAGAATCTGGATTGTGGTGAGGGAACAGAGAAAAATGCTCAGTTAGGACCTGCACTTACGAAGGCGGTAGGCAGCTGTATATCAGGGAGTAAACCTTCTGAGAATAAAAACAGCTGGAGCTTGTTAAGGTAATTACACAGGGGAAATGATAATGTACTGGGAACTCCTCAGAAGAATCTGATTTGTGGTGGGTGGAGAGAGATAAAAGCTCATTCATGAACGACATGAAAATGCGGCGTACGAAGCTGTTTATCAGTAAATATCTCCACTGAGATTAAGAAAAGCAGTAGCTTAATAAATTAAGTACTTCCTGGTATGGTTACTGTACTGGTAACTCCCCAAAAGCATCTGGATTGTGGTGAGGGAACAGAGAAAAAAGCTCATTTAGGACCTGCACTTACGAAGGGGGTAGGCAGCTGTATATCAGGGAGTAAACCTTCTGAGAATAAAAACAGCTGGAGCTTGTTAAGGTAATTACACAGGGGGAAAGGATAATGTACTGGGAACTCCTCAGAAGAATCTGATTTGTGGTGAGGGGAGAGAGATAAAAGCTCATTTAGGAACGACATGAACATCCTGCGTAGGTACCTGTTTATAAGTAAATATCTCCACTGAGATTAAGAAAAGCAGTAGCTTAATAAATTAAGTACTTCCTGGTATGGTTACTGTACTGGTAACTCTCCAAAAGAATCTGGATTGTGGAGAGGGAACAGAGAAAATAGCTCATTTAGGACCTGCACTGACGAAGGGGTAGGCAGCTCTATATCAGGGAGTAAAACTTCTGAGAATAAAAACAGCTGGAGCTTGTTAAGGTAATTACACAAGGGAAAGGATATTGTACTGGGAACTCCTCAGAAGAATCTGATTTGTGGTGAGGGGAGAGAGATAAAAGCTCATTTAGGAACGACATGAACATGCTGCATACGTAGCTGTTTATCAGTAAATATCTCCACTGAGATTAAGAAAAGCAGTAGCTTAATAAATTAAGTACTTCCTGGTATGGTTACTGTACTGGTAACTCCCCAAAAGAATCTGGATTGTGGTGAGGGAACAGAGAAAAAAATCTCACTTAGGACCTGCACTTACGAAGGGGGTAGGCAGCTGTATATCAGGGAGTAAACCTTCTGAGAATAAAAACAGCTGGAGCTTGTTAAGGTAATTACACAGGGGAAAAGATGAAGTACTGGGAACTCCTCAGAATAATCTGATTTGTGGTGAGGGGAGAGAGATAAAGCTCATTTAGGAACGACATGAACATGCTGCATACGTAGCTGTTTATCAGTAAATATCTTCACTGAGATTAAGAAAAGCAGTAGCTTAATAAATTAAGTACTTCCTGGTATGGTTACTGTACTGGTGACTCCCAAAAGAATCTGGATTGTGGTGAGGGAACAGAGAAAAAAGCCCATTTAGGACCAGCACTTACGAAGGGTGTAGGCAGCAATATATCAGGGAGTAAACCTTCTGAGAATAAAAACAGCTGGAGCTCTTTAGGTAATTACACAGGGGAAAGGATAATGTACTGGGAACTCCTCAGAAGAATCTGATTTGTGGTGAGGGGAGAGAGATAAAAGCTCATTTAGGAACGACATGAACATGCTGCATAGGTAGCTGTTTATCTGTAAATATCTCCACTGAGATTAAGAAAAGCAGTTGCTTAATAAATTAAGTACTTCCTGGTATGGTTACTGTACTGGTAACTCCCCAAAAGAATCTGGATTGTGGTGAGGGAACAGAGAAAAAAGCTCATTTAGGACCTGCACTTACGAAGGGGGTAGGCAGCTGTATATCAGGGAGTAAACCTTCTGAGAATAAAAACAGCTGAAGCTTGTTAAGGTAATGACACAGGGGAAAGGATAAAGTACTGGGAACTCCTCAGAAGGATCTGATTTGTGGTGAGGGGAGAGAGATTAAAACTCATTTAGGAACGACATGAACATGCTGCATAGGTAGCTGTTTATCAGTAAATATCTCCACTGAGATTAAGAAAAGCAGTAGCTTAATAAATTAAGTACTTCCTGGTATGGTTACTGTACTGTTAACTCCCCAAAAGAATCTGGATTGTGGTGAGGGAACAGAGAAAAAAGCTCATTTAGGACCTGCACTTACGAAGGGGGTAGGCAGCTGTATATCAGGGAGTAAACCTTCTGAGAATAAAAACAGCTGGAGCTTGTTAAGGTAATTACACAGGGAAATTATCAAGTACTGGGAACTCCTCAGAAGAATCTGATTTGTGGTGACGGGAGAGAGATAAAAGCTCATTTAGGAACGACATGAACATGCTGCGTAGGTAGCTGTTTATCAGTAAATATCTACACTGAGATTTGAACATGCTGCGTAGGTAGCTGTTTATCCGTAAATATCCCCACTGATATTAAGAAAAGCAGTAGCTTAATAAATTAAGTACTTCCTGATATGGTTACTGTACTGGTAACTCCCCAAAAGAATCTGGATTGTGGTGAGGGAACAGAGAAAAAAGCTCATTTAGGATTTGCACTTAAGAAGGGGGTAGGCAGCTGTATACCAGGGAGTAAACCTTCTGAGAATAAAAACAGCTGGAGCTTGTTAAGGTAATTACACAGGGGAAAGGATAATGTACTGGGAACTACTCAGAAGAATCTGATTTGTGGTGAGTGGAGAGAGATAAAAGCTCATTTAGGAACGACATGAACATGCTGCGTAGGTAACTGTTTATCAGTAAATATCTCCACTGAGATTAAGAAAAGCAGTAGCTTAATAAATTAAGTACTTCCTGGTATGGTTACTGTACTGGTAACTCCCCAAAAGAATCTGGATTGTGGTGAGGGAACAGAGAAAAAAGCTCATTTAGGACCTGCACTTACGAAGGGGGTAGGCAGCTGTATATCAGGGAGTAAACCTTCTGATTATAAAAACAGCTGGAGCTTGTTAAGGTAATGACACAGGGGAAATGATAATGTACTGGGAACTCCTCAGAAGAATCTGATTTGTTGTGAGGGGAGAGAGATAAAAGCTCATTTAGGAACGACATGAACATGCTGCGTAGGTAGCTGTTTATCAGTAAATATCTCCACTGAGATTAAGAAAAGCAGTAGCTTAATAAATTAAGTACTTCTTGGTATGGTTACTGTACTGGTGACTCCCCAAAAGAATCTGGATTGTGGTGAGGGAACAGAGAAAAAAGCCCATTTAGGACCAGCACTTACGAAGGGTGTAGGCAGCAGTATATCAGGGAGTAAACCTTCTGAGAATAAAAACAGCTGGAGCTCTTTAGGTAATTACACAGGGGAAAGGATAATGTACTGGGAACTCCTCAGAAGAATCTGATTTGTGGTGAGGGGAGAGAGATAAAAGCTCATTTAGGAACGACATGAACATGCTGCATAGGTAGCTGTTTATCTGTAAATATCTCCACTGAGATTAAGAAAAGCAGTTGCTTAATAAATTAAGTACTTCCTGGTATGGTTACTGTACTGGTAACTCCCCAAAAGAATCTGGATTGTGGTGAGGGAACAGAGAAAAAAGCTCATTTAGGACCTGCACTTACGAAGGGGGTAGGCAGCTGTATATCAGGGAGTAAACCTTCTGAGAATAAAAACAGCTGAAGCTTGTTAAGGTAATGACACAGGGGAAAGGATAAAGTACTGGGAACTCCTCAGAAGGATCTGATTTGTGGTGAGGGGAGAGAGATTAAAACTCATTTAGGAACGACATGAACATGCTGCATAGGTAGCTGTTTATCAGTAAATATCTCCACTGAGATTAAGAAAAGCAGTAGCTTAATAAATTAAGTACTTCCTGGTATGGTTACTGTACTGTTAACTCCCCAAAAGAATCTGGATTGTGGTGAGGGAACAGAGAAAAAAGCTCATTTAGGACCTGCACTTACGAAGGGGGTAGGCAGCTGTATATCAGGGAGTAAACCTTCTGAGAATAAAAACAGCTGGAGCTTGTTAAGGTAATTACACAGGGGAAATTATCAAGTACTGGGAACTCCTCAGAAGAATCTGATTTGTGGTGACGGGAGAGAGATAAAAGCTCATTTAGGAACGACATGAACATGCTGCGTAGGTAGCTGTTTATCAGTAAATATCTCCACTGAGATTAAGAAAAGCAGTAGCTTAATAAATTAAGTACTTCCTGGTATGGTTACTGTACTGGTAACTTTCCAAAAGAATCTGAATGGTGGTGAGGGAAGAGAGAAAAAAGCTCATTTAGGACCTGCACTTAAGAAGGGGGTAGGCAGCTGTTTATCAGGGAGTAAACCTTCTGAGAATAAAAACAGCTGGAGCTTGTTAAGGTAATTACACAGGGTAAAGGATAATGTACTGGGAACTCCTCAGAAGAATCTGATTTGTTGTGAGGGGAGAGAGATAAAAGCTCATTTAGGAAGGACATGAACATGCTGCGTAGGTAGCTGTTTATCAGTAAATATCTCCACTGAGATTAAGAAAAAGCAGTAGCTTAATAAATTAAGTACTTCCTGGTATGGTTACTGTACTGGTAACTCCACAAAAGAATCGGGATTGTGGTGAGGGAACAGAGAAAAAAGCTCATTTAGGACCTGCACTTATGAAGGGGGTAGGCAGCTGTATATCAGGGAGTAAACCTTCTGAGAATAAAAACAGCTGGAGCTTGTTAAGGTAATTACACAGGGGAAAGGATAATTTACCGGGAACTCCTCAGAAGAATCTGATTTGTGGTGAGGGGAGAGAGATAAAAGCTCATTTAGGAACTACATGAACATGCAGCGTAGGTAGCTGTTTATCAGTAAATATCTCCACTGAGATTAAGAAAAGCAGTAGCTTAATAAATTAAGTACTTCCTGTTATGGTTACTGTACTGGTAACTCCCCCAAAAGAATCTGGATTGTGGTGAGGGAACCGAGAAAAAAGCTCATTTAGGACCTGCACTTACGAAGGGGGTAGGCAGCTGTATATCAGGGAGTAAACCTTCTGAGAATAAAAACAGCTGGAGCTTGTTAACGTAATAACACAGGGGAAAGGATAATGTACTGGGAACTCCTCAGAAGAATCTGATTTGTGGTGAGGGGAGAGAGATAAAAGCTCATTTAGGAACGACATGAACATGCAGCTTAGGTAGCTGTTTATCAGTAAATATCTCCACTGAGATTAAGAAAAGCAGTAGCTTAATAAATTAAGTACTTCCTGGTATGGTTACTGTACTTGTAACTCCCCAAAAGAATCTGGATTGTGGTGAGGGAACAGAGAAAAATGCTCAGTTAGGACCTGCACTTACGAAGGCGGTAGGCAGCTGTATATCAGGGAGTAAACCTTCTGAGAATAAAAACAGCTGGAGCTTGTTAAGGTAATTACACAGGGGAAATGATAATGTACTGGGAACTCCTCAGAAGAATCTGATTTGTGGTGGGTGGAGAGAGATAAAAGCTCATTCATGAACGACATGAAAATGCGGCGTACGTAGCTGTTTATCAGTAAATATCTCCACTGAGATTAAGAAAAACAGTAGCTTAATAAATTAAGTACTTCCTGGTATGGTTACTGTACTGGTAACTCCCCAAAAGCATCTGGATTGTGGTGAGGGAACAGAGAAAAAAGCTCATTTAGGACCTGCACTTACGAAGGGGGTAGGCAGCTGTATATCAGGGAGTAAACCTTCTGAGAATAAAAACAGCTGGAGCTTGTTAAGGTAATTACACAGGGGAAAGGATAATGTACTGGGAACTCCTCAGAAGAATCTGATTTGTGGTGAGGGGAGAGAGATAAAAGCTCATTTAGGAACGACATGAACATCCTGCGTAGGTACCTGTTTATAAGTAAATATCTCCACTGAGATTAAGAAAAGCAGTAGCTTAATAAATTAAGTACTTCCTGGTATGGTTACTGTACTGGTAACTCTCCAAAAGAATCTGGATTGTGGAGAGGGAACAGAGAAAATAGCTCATTTAGGACCTGCACTTACGAAGGGGTAGGCAGCTCTATATCAGGGAGTAAAACTTCTGAGAATAAAAACAGCTGGAGCTTGTTAAGGTAATTACACAAGGGAAAGGATAATGTACTGGGAACTCCTCAGAAGAATCTGATTTGTGGTGAGGGGAGAGAGATAAAAGCTCATTTAGGAACGACATGAACATGCTGCATACGTAGCTGTTTATCAGTAAATATCTCCACTGAGATTAAGAAAAGCAGTAGCTTAATAAATTAAGTACTTCCTGGTATGGTTACTGTACTGGTAACTCCACAAAAGAATCTGGATTGTGGTGAGGGAACAGAGAAAAAATCTCACTTAGGACCTGCACTTACGAAGGGGGTAGGCAGCTGTATATCAGGGAGTAAACCTTCTGAGAATAAAAACAGCTGGAGCTTGTTAAGGTAATTACACAGGGGAAAAGATGAAGTACTGGGAACTCCTCAGAATAATCTGATTTGTGGTGAGGGGAGAGAGATAAAGCTCATTTAGGAACGACATGAACATGCTGCATACGTAGCTGTTTATCAGTAAATATCTTCACTGAGATTAAGAAAAGCAGTAGCTTAATAAATTAAGTACTTCCTGGTATGGTTACTGTACTGGTGACTCCCCAAAAGAATCTGGATTGTGGTGAGGGAACAGAGAAAAAAGCCATTTAGGACCAGCACTTACGAAGGGTGTAGGCAGCAGTATATCAGGGAGTAAACCTTCTGAGAATAAAAACAGCTGGAGCTCTTTAGGTAATTACACAGGGGAAAGGATAATGTACTGGGAACTCCTCAGAAGAATCTGATTTGTGGTGAGGGGAGAGAGATAAAAGCTCATTTAGGAACGACATGAACATGCTGCGTAGGTAGCTGTTTATCAGTAAATATCTCCACTGAGATTAAGAAAAGCAGTAGCTTAATAAATTAAGTACTTCCTGGTATGGTTACTGTACTGGTAACTTTCCAAAAGAATCTGAATGGTGGTGAGGGAAGAGAGAAAAAAGCTCATTTAGGACCTGCACTTAAGAAGGGGGTAGGCAGCTGTTTATCAGGGAGTAAACCTTCTGAGAATAAAAACAGCTGGAGCTTGTTAAGGTAATTACACAGGGTAAAGGATAATGTACTGGGAACTCCTCAGAAGAATCTGATTTGTTGTGAGGGGAGAGGAGATAAAAGCTCATTTAGGAAGGACATGAACATGCTGCGTAGGTAGCTGTTTATCAGTAAATATCTCCACTGAGATTAAGAAAAGCAGTAGCTTAATAAATTAAGTACTTCCTGGTATGGTTACTGTACTGGTAACTCCACAAAAGAATCGGGATTGTGGTGAGGGAACAGAGAAAAAAGCTCATTTAGGACCTGCACTTATGAAGGGGGTAGGCAGCTGTATATCAGGGAGTAAACCTTCTGAGAATAAAAACAGCTGGAGCTTGTTAAGGTAATTACACAGGGGAAAGGATAATTTACCGGGAACTCCTCAGAAGAATCTGATTTGTGGTGAGGGGAGAGAGATAAAAGCTCATTTAGGAACTACATGAACATGCAGCGTAGGTAGCTGTTTATCAGTAAATATCTCCACTGAGATTAAGAAAAGCAGTAGCTTAATAAATTAAGTACTTCCTGTTATGGTTACTGTACTGGTAACTCCCCAAAAGAATCTGGATTGTGGTGAGGGAACCGAGAAAAAAGCTCATTTAGGACCTGCACTTACGAAGGGGGTAGGCAGCTGTATATCAGGGAGTAAACCTTCTGAGAATAAAAACAGCTGGAGCTTGTTAACGTAATAACACAGGGGAAAGGATAATGTACTGGGAACTCCTCAGAAGAATCTGATTTGTGGTGAGGGGGAGAGAGATAAAAGCTCATTTAGGAACGACATGAACATGCAGCTTAGGTAGCTGTTTATCAGTAAATATCTCCACTGAGATTAAGAAAAGCAGTAGCTTAATAAATTAAGTACTTCCTGGTATGGTTACTGTACTTGTAACTCCCCAAAAGAATCTGGATTGTGGTGAGGGAACAGAGAAAAATGCTCAGTTAGGACCTGCACTTACGAAGGCGGTAGGCAGCTGTATATCAGGCGAGTAAAAACCTTCTGAGAATAAAAACAGCTGGAGCTTGTTAAGGTAATTACACAGGGGAAATGATAATGTACTGGGAACTCCTCAGAAGAATCTGATTTGTGGTGGGTGGAGAGAGATAAAAGCTCATTCATGAACGACATGAAAATGCGGCGTACGTAGCTGTTTATCAGTAAATATCTCCACTGAGATTAAGAAAAGCAGTAGCTTAATAAATTAAGTACTTCCTGGTATGGTTACTGTACTGGTAACTCCCCAAAAGCATCTGGATTGTGGTGAGGGAACAGAGAAAAAAGCTCATTTAGGACCTGCACTTACGAAGGGGGTAGGCAGCTGTATATCAGGGAGTAAACCTTCTGAGAATAAAAACAGCTGGAGCTTGTTAAGGTAATTACACAGGGGGAAAGGATAATGTACTGGGAACTCCTCAGAAGAATCTGATTTGTGGTGAGGGGAGAGAGATAAAAGCTCATTTAGGAACGACATGAACATCCTGCGTAGGTACCTGTTTATAAGTAAATATCTCCACTGAGATTAAGAAAAGCAGTAGCTTAATAAATTAAGTACTTCCTGGTATGGTTACTGTACTGGTAACTCTCCAAAAGAATCTGGATTGTGGAGAGGGAACAGAGAAAATAGCTCATTTAGGACCTGCACTTACGAAGGGGTAGGCAGCTCTATATCAGGGAGTAAAACTTCTGAGAATAAAAACAGCTGGAGCTTGTTAAGGTAATTACACAAGGGAAAGGATATTGTACTGGGAACTCCTCAGAAGAATCTGATTTGTGGTGAGGGGGAGAGAGATAAAAGCTCATTTAGGAACGACATGAACATGCTGCATACGTAGCTGTTTATCAGTAAATATCTCCACTGAGATTAAGAAAAGCAGTAGCTTAATAAATTAAGTACTTCCTGGTATGGTTACTGTACTGGTAACTCCCCAAAAGAATCTGGATTGTGGTGAGGGAACAGAGAAAAAATCTCACTTAGGACCTGCACTTACGAAGGGGGTAGGCAGCTGTATATCAGGGAGGTAAACCTTCTGAGAATAAAAACAGCTGGAGCTTGTTAAGGTAATTACACAGGGGAAAAGATGAAGTACTGGGAACTCCTCAGAATAATCTGATTTGTGGTGAGGGGAGAGAGATAAAGCTCATTTAGGAACGACATGAACATGCTGCATACGTAGCTGTTTTATCAGTAAATATCTTCACTGAGATTAAGAAAAGCAGTAGCTTAATAAATTAAGTACTTCCTGGTATGGTTACTGTACTGGTGACTCCCCAAAAGAATCTGGATTGTGGTGAGGGAACAGAGAAAAAAGCCCATTTAGGACCAGCACTTACGAAGGGTGTAGGCAGCAGTATATCAGGGAGTAAAACCTTCTGAGAATAAAAACAGCTGGAGCTCTTTAGGTAATTACACAGGGGAAAGGATAATGTACTGGGAACTCCTCAGAAGAATCTGATTTGTGGTGAGGGGAGAGAGATAAAAGCTCATTTAGGAACGACATGAACATGCTGCATAGGTAGCTGTTTATCTGTAAATATCTCCACTGAGATTAAGAAAAGCAGTTGCTTAATAAATTAAGTACTTCCTGGTATGGTTACTGTACTGGTAACTCCCCAAAAGAATCTGGATTGTGGTGAGGGAACAGAGAAAAAAGCTCATTTAGGACCTGCACTTACGAAGGGGGTAGGCAGCTGTATATCAGGGAGTAAACCTTCTGAGAATAAAAACAGCTGAAGCTTGTTAAGGTAATGACACAGGGGAAAGGATAAAGTACTGGGAACTCCTCAGAAGGATCTGATTTGTGGTGAGGGGAGAGAGATTAAAACTCATTTAGGAACGACATGAACATGCTGCATAGGTAGCTGTTTATCAGTAAATATCTCCACTGAGATTAAGAAAAGCAGTAGCTTAATAAATTAAGTACTTCCTGGTATGGTTACTGTACTGTTAACTCCCCAAAAGAATCTGGATTGTGGTGAGGGAACAGAGAAAAAAGCTCATTTAGGACCTGCACTTACGAAGGGGGTAGGCAGCTGTATATCAGGGAGTAAACCTTCTGAGAATAAAAACAGCTGGAGCTTGTTAAGGTAATTACACAGGGGAAATTATCAAGTACTGGGAACTCCTCAGAAGAATCTGATTTGTGGTGACGGAGAGAGATAAAAGCTCATTTAGGAACGACATGAACATGCTGCGTAGGTAGCTGTTTATCAGTAAATATCTACACTGAGATTTGAACATGCTGCGTAGGTAGCTGTTTATCCGTAAATATCCCCACTGATATTAAGAAAAGCAGTAGCTTAATAAATTAAGTACTTCCTGATATGGTTACTGTACTGGTAACTCCCCAAAAGAATCTGGATTGTGGTGAGGGAACAGAGAAAAAAGCTCATTTAGGATTTGCACTTAAGAAGGGGGTAGGCAGCTGTATACCAGGGAGTAAACCTTCTGAGAATAAAAACAGCTGGAGCTTGTTAAGGTAATTACACAGGGGAAAGGATAATGTACTGGGAACTACTCAGAAGAATCTGATTTGTGGTGAGTGGAGAGAGATAAAAGCTCATTTAGGAACGACATGAACATGCTGCGTAGGTAACTGTTTATCAGTAAATATCTCCACTGAGATTAAGAAAAGCAGTAGCTTAATAAATTAAGTACTTCCTGGTATGGTTACTGTACTGGTAACTCCCCAAAAGAATCTGGATTGTGGTGAGGGAACAGAGAAAAAAGCTCATTTAAGACCTGCACTTACGAAGGGGGGTAGGCAGCTGTATATCAGGGAGTAAACCTTCTGATTATAAAAACAGCTGGAGCTTGTTAAGGTAATGACACAGGGGAAATGATAATGTACTGGGAACTCCTCAGAAGAATCTGATTTGTTGTGAGGGGAGAGAGATAAAAGCTCATTTAGGAACGACAAGAACATGCTGCGTAGGTAGCTGTTTATCAGTAAATATCTCCACTGAGATTAAGAAAAGCAGTAGCTTAATAAATTAAGTACTTCTTGGTATGGTTACTGTACTGGTAACTCCACAAAAGAATCGGGATTGTGGTGAGGGAACAGAGAAAAAAGCTCATTTAGGACCTGCACTTACGAAGGGGGTAGGCAGCTGTATATCAGGGAGTAAACCTTCTGAGAATAAAAACAGCTGGAGCTTGTTAAGGTAATTACACAGGGGAAAGGATAATGTACTGGGAACTCCTCAGAAGAATCTGAATCGTGGTGAGGGGGAGAGAGATAAAAGCTCATTTAGGAACGAAATGAACATGCTGCGTAGGTAGCTGTTTTATCAGTAAATATCTCCACTGAGATTAAGAAAAGCAGTAGCTTAATAAATTAAGTACTTCCTGGTTTGGTTACTGTACTGGTAACTCCCCAAAAGAATCTGGATTGTGGTGAGGGAACAGAGAAAAAAGCTCATTTAGGACCTGCACTTACGAAGGGGGTAGGCAGCTGTATATAAGGGAGTAAACGTTCTGAGAATAAAAACAGCTGGAGCTTGTTAAGGTAATTACACAGGGGAAAGGATAATGTACTGGGAACAATTCAGAAGAATCTGATTTGTGGTGAGGGGAGAGACCATAAAAGCTCATTTATGAACGACATGAACATGCTGCGTAGGTAGCTGTTTATCAGTAAATATCTCCACTAAGATTAAGAAAAGCAGTAGCTAAATAAATTAAGTACTTCCTGGTATGGTTACTGTACTGGTAACTCCCCAAAAGAATCTGGATTGTGGTGAAGGAACAGACAAAGAAGCTCAGTTAGGACCTGCACTTTCGAAGGGGGTAGGCACCTGTATATCAGGGAGTAAAAATTCTGAGAATAAAAACAGCTGGAGCTTGTTAAGGTAATTACACAGGGGAAAGGATAATGTACTGGGAACTCCTCAGAAGAATCTGATTTGAGGTGAGGGGAGAGAGATAAAAGCTCATTTAGGAACGACATGAACATGCTGCGTACATAGGTGTTTATCAGTAAATATCTCCACTGAGATTAAGAAAAGCAGTAGCTTAATAAATTAAGTACTTCCTGGTATGGTTACTGTCCTGGTAACTCCCCAAAAGAATCTGGATTGTGGTGAGGGAACAGAGAAAAAAGCTCATTTATGACCTGCACTTACGAAGATGGTAGGCAGCTGTATATCAGGGAGTAAACCTTCTGAGAATAAAAACAGCTGGAGCTTGTTAAGGTAATTACACAGGGGAAAGGATAATGTACTGGGAACTCCTCAGAAGAATCTGATTTGTGGTGAGGGGAGAGAGATAAAAGCTCATTTAGGAACGACATGAACATGCTGCGTAGGTAGCTGTTTATCAGTAAATACCTCCACTGAGATTAAGAAAAGCAGTAGCTTAATAAATTAAGTACTTCCTGGTATGGTTACTGTACTGGTAACTCCCCAAAAGAATCTGGATTGTGGTGAAGGAACAGAGAAAAACGTTCATTTAGGACCTGCACTTACGAAGGGTTAGGCAGCTGTATATCAGGGAGTAAAACTTCTGAGAATAAAAACAGCTGGAGCTTGTTAAGTTAATTACACAGGGGAAAGGATAATGTACTGGGAACAATTCAGAAGAATCTGATTTGTGGTGAGGGGAGAGAGATAAAAGCTCATTTAGGAACGACATGAACATGCTGCGTATGTAGCTGTTTATCAGTAAATATCTCCCCTGAGATTAAGAAAAGCAGTAGCTTAATAAATTAAGTACTTCCTGGTATGGTTACTGTACTGGTAACTCCCCAAAAGAATCTGGATTGTGGTGAGGGAACAGAGAAAAAACTCATTTAGGACCTGCACTTTCTAAGGGGGTAGGCAGCTGTATATCAGGGAGTAAACCTTCTGAGAATAAAAACAGCTGGAGCTTGTTAAGGTAATTACACAGGGGAAAGGATAATGTACTGGGAACTCCTCAGAAGAATGTGATTTGTGGTGAGGGGAGAGAGATAAAGCTCATTTAGGAACGACATGAGCATGCTGCATATGTAGGTCTTTATCAGTAAATATCTCCAATGAGATTAAGAAAAGTAGTAGCTTAATAAATTAAGTACTTCCTTGTATGGTTACTGTACTGGTAACTCCCCAAATAATCTGGATTGTGGTGAGGGAACAGAGAAAAAAGCTCATTTAGGACCTGCACTTACGAAGGGGGTAGGCAGCTGTATATCAGGGAGTAAACCTTCTGAGAATAAAAACAGCTGGAGCTTGTTAAGGTAATTACAGAGGGGAAAGGATAATGTACTGGGAACTCCTCAGAAGAATCTGATTTGTGGTGAGGGGGAGAGAGATAATAGCTCATTTAGGAACGACTTGAACATGCTGCGTAGGTAGCTGTTTATCATTAAATATCTCCACTGAGATTAAGAAAAGCTGTAGCTTAATAAATTAAGTACTTCCTGGTATGGTTACTGTACTGGTAAGTCCCCAAAGGAATCTGGATTTTGGTGAGGGAACAGATAAAAAAGCTCATTTAGGACCTGCACTTACGAAGGGGGTAGGCAGCTGTATATCAGGGATTAAACCTTCTGAGAATAAAAACAGCTGGAGCTTGTTAAGGTAATTACACAGGGGAAAGGATAATGTACTGGGAACTCCTCAGAAGAATCTGATTTGTTGTGAGGGGAGAGAGATAAAAGCTCATTTAGGAACGACATGAACATGCTGCGTAGGTAGCTGTTTATCAGTAAATATCTCCACTGAGATTAAGAAAAGCAGTAGATTAATAAATTAAGAACTTCCTGGTATGGTTCCTGTACTGGTAACTCCCCAAAAGAATCTGGATTGTGGTGAGGGAACGGAGGAAAAAAGCTCATTTAGGACCAGCACCTACGAAGGGGGTAGGCAGCTGTATATCAGGGAGTAAACCTTCTGAGAATAAAAACAGCTGGAGCTTGTTAAGGTAATGACACAGGGGAAAGGATAAAGTACTGGGAACTCCTCAGAAGGATCTGATTTGTGGTGAAGGGAGAGAGATAAAGCTCATTTAGGAACGACATGAACATGCTGCATAGGTAGCTGTTTATCAGTAAATATCTCCACTGAGATTAAGAAAAGCAGTAGCTTAATAAATTAAGTACTTCCTGGTATGGTTACTGTACTGTTAACTCCCCAAAAGAATCTGGATTGTGGTGAGGGAACAGAGAAAAAAGCTCATTTAGGACCTGCACTTACGAAGGGGGTAGGCAGCTGTATATCAGGGAGTAAACCTTCTGAGAATAAAAACAGCTGGAGCTTGTTAAGGTAATTACACAGGGGAAATTATCAAGTACTGGGAACTCCTCAGAAGAATCTGATTTGTGGTGACGGGAGAGAGATAAAAGCTCATTTAGGAACGACATGAACATGCTGCGTAGGTAGCTGTTTATCAGTAAATATCTACACTGAGATTTGAACATGCTGCGTAGGTAGCTGTTTATCCGTAAATATCCCCACTGATATTAGGAAAAGCAGTAGCTTAATAAATTAAGTACTTCCTGATATGGTTACTGTACTGGTAACTCCCCAAAAGAATCTGGATTGTGGTGAGGGAACAGAGAAAAAAGTTCATTTAGGATTTGCACTTAAGAAGGGGGTAGGCAGCTGTATACCAGGGAGGTAAACCTTCTGAGAATAAAAACAGCTGGAGCTTGTTAAGGTAATTACACAGGGGAAAGGATAATGTACTGGGAACTACTCAGAAGAATCTGATTTGTGGTGAGTGGAGAGAGATAAAAGCTCATTTAGGAACGACATGAACATGCTGCGTAGGTAACTGTTTATCAGTAAATATCTCCACTGAGATTAAGAAAAGCAGTAGCTTAATAAATTAAGTACTTCCTGGTATGGTTACTGTACTGGTAACTCCCCAAAAGAATCTGGATTGTGGTGAGGGAACAGAGAAAAAAGCTCATTTAGGACCTGCACTTACGAAGGGGGTAGGCAGCTGTATATCAGGGAGTAAACCTTCTGATTATAAAAACAGCTGGAGCTTGTTAAGGTAATGACACAGGGGAAATGATAATGTACTGGGAACTCCTCAGAAGAATCTGATTTGTTGTGAGGGGAGAGAGATAAAAGCTCATTTAGGAACGACATGAACATGCTGCGTAGGTAGCTGTTTATCAGTAAATATCTCCACTGAGATTAAGAAAAGCAGTAGCTTAATAAATTAAGTACTTCTTGGTATGGTTACTGTACTGGTAACTCCACAAAAGAATCGGGATTGTGGTGAGGGAACAGAGAAAAAAGCTCATTTAGGACCTGCACTTACGAAGGGGGTAGGCACCTGTATATCAGGGAGTAAAAATTCTGAGAATAAAAACAGCTGGAGCTTGTTAAGGTAATTACACAGGGGAAAGGATAATGTACTGGGAACTCCTCAGAAGAATCTGATTTGAGGTGAGGGGAGAGAGATAAAAGCTCATTTAGGAACGACATGAACATGCTGCGTACATAGGTGTTTATCAGTAAATATCTCCACTGAGATTAAGAAAAGCAGTAGCTTAATAAATTAAGTACTTCCTGGTATGGTTACTGTCCTGGTAACTCCCCAAAAGAATCTGGATTGTGGTGAGGGAACAGAGAAAAAAGCTCATTTAGGACCTGCACTTACGAAGATGGTAGGCAGCTGTATATCAGGGAGTAAACCTTCTGAGAATAAAAACAGCTGGAGCTTGTTAAGGTAATTACACAGGGGAAAGGATAATGTACTGGGAACTCCTCAGAAGAATCTGATTTGTGGTGAGGGGAGAGAGATAAAAGCTCATTTAGGAACGACATGAACATGCTGCGTAGGCAGCTGTTTATCAGTAAATACCTCCACTGAGATTAAGAAAAGCAGTAGCTTAATAAATTAAGTACTTCCTGGTATGGTTACTGTACTGGTAACTCCCCAAAAGAATCTGGATTGTGGTGAAGGAACAGAGAAAACCGTTCATTTAGGACCTGCACTTACGAAGGGTTAGGCAGCTGTATATCAGGGAGTAAAACTTCTGAGAATAAAAACAGCTGGAGCTTGTTAAGGTAATTACACAGGGGAAAGGATAATGTACTGGGAACAATTCAGAAGAATCTGATTTGTGGTGAGGGGAGAGAGATAAAAGCTCATTTAGGAACGACATGAACATGCTGCGTATGTAGCTGTTTATCAGTAAATATCTCCCCTGAGATTAAGAAAAGCAGTAGCTTAATAAATTAAGTACTTCCTGGTATGGTTACTGTACTGGTAACTCCCCAAAAGAATCTGGATTGTGGTGAGGGGAACAGAGAAAAAACTCATTTAGGACCTGCACTTTCTAAGGGGGTAGGCAGCTGTATATCAGGGAGTAAACCTTCTGAGAATAAAAACAGCTGGAGCTTGTTAAGGTAATTACACAGGGGAAAGGATAATGTACTGGGAACTCCTCAGAAGAATGTGATTTGTGGTGAGGGGAGAGAGATAAAAGCTCATTTAGGAACGACATGAGCATGCTGCATATGTAGGTCTTTATCAGTAAATATCTCCACTGAGATTAAGAAAAGTAGTAGCTTAATAAATTAAGTACTTCCTTGTATGGTTACTGTACTGGTAACTCCCCAAATAATCTGGATTGTGGTGAGGGAACAGAGAAAAAAGCTCATTTAGGACCTGCACTTACGAAGGGGGTAGGCAGCTGTATATCAGGGAGTAAACCTTCTGAGAATAAAAACAGCTGGAGCTTGTTAAGGTAATTACAGAGGGGAAAGGATAATGTACTGGGAACTCCTCAGAAGAATCTGATTTGTGGTGAGGGGAGAGAGATAATAGCTCATTTAGGAACGACTTGAACATGCTGCGTAGGTAGCTGTTTATCATTAAATATCTCCACTGAGATTAAGAAAAGCAGTAGCTTAATAAATTAAGTACTTCCTGGTATGGTTACTGTACTGGTAAGTCCCCAAAGGAATCTGGATTTTGGTGAGGGAACAGATAAAAAAGCTCATTTAGGACCTGCACTTACGAAGGGGGTAGGCAGCTGTATATCAGGGATTAAACCTTCTGAGAATAAAAACAGCTGGAGCTTGTTAAGGTAATTACACAGGGGAAAGGATAATGTACTGGGAACTCCTCAGAAGAATCTGATTTGTGGTGAGGTGAGAGAGATAAAAGCTCATTTAGGAACGACATGAACATGCTGCGTAGGTAGCTGTTTATCAGTAAATATCTCCACTGAGATTAAGAAAAGCAGTAGATTAATAAATTAAGAACTTCCTGGTATGGTTCCTGTACTGGTAACTCCCCAAAAGAATTTGGATTGTGGTGAGGGAACGGAGAAAAAAGCTCATTTAGGACCAGCACCTACGAAGGGGGTAGGCAGCTGTATATCAGGGAGTAACCTTCTGAGAATAAAAACAGCTGGAGCTTGTTAAGGTAATTACACAGGGGAAAGGATAATGTACTGGGAACTCCTCAGAAGAATCTGATTTGTGGTGAGGGGAGAGAGATAAAAGCTCATTTAGGAACGACATGAACATGCTGGGTACGTAGGTGTTTATCAGTAAATACCTCCACTGAGATTAAGAAAAGCAGTAGCTTAATAAATTAAGTACTTCCTGGTATGGTTACTGTCCTTGTAACTCCCGAAAAGAATCTGGATTGTGGTGAGGGAACAGAGAAAAAAGCTCATTTAGGACCTGCACTTACGAAGATGGTAGGCAGCTGTATATCAGGGAGTAAACCTTCTGAGAATAAAAACAGCTGGAGCTTGTTAAGGAAATTACACAGGGGAAAGGATAATGTACTGGGAACTCCTCAGATGAATCTGATTTGTGGTGAGGGGAGAGAGATAAAAGATCATTTAGGAACGAAATGAACATGCTGCGTAGGTAGCTGTTTATCAGTAAATATCTCCACTGAGATTAAGAAAAGCAGTAGCTTAATAAATTAAGTACTTCCTGGTATGGTTACTGTACTGGTAACTCCCCAAAAGAATCTGGATTGTGGTGAAGGAACAGAGAAAAACGTTCATTTAAGACCTGCACCTACGAAGGGTTAGGCAGCTGTATATCAGGGAGTAAAACTTCTGAGAATAAAAACAGCTGGAGCTTGTTAAGGTAATTACACAGGGGAAAGGATAATGTACTGGGAACAATTCAGAAGAATCTGATTTGTGGTGAGGGGAGAGAGATAAAAGCTCATTTAGGAACGACATGAACATGCTGCGTATGTAGCTGTTTATCAGTAAATATCTCCACTGAGATTAAGAAAAGCAGTAGCTTAATAAATTAAGTACTTCCTGGTATGGTTACTGTACTGGTAACTCCCCAAAAGAATCTGGATTGTGGTGAGGGAACAGAGAAAAAAGCTCATTTAGGACCTGCACTTTCTAAGGGGGTAAGCAGCTGTATATCAGGAGTAAACCTTCTGAGAATAAAAACATCTGGAGCTTGTTAAGGTAATTACACAGGGGAAAGGATAATGTACTGGGAACTCCTCAGAAGAATCTGATTTGTGGTGATGGGAGCCAGATAAAAGCTCATTTAGGAACGACATGAACATGCTGCGTAGGTAGCTGTTTATCAGTAAATATCTCCACTGAGATTAAGAAAAGCAGTAGCTTAATAAATTAAGTCTTCCTGGTATCTTTATGTACTGGTAACTCCCCAAAAGCATCTGGATTGTGGTGAGGGAACAGAGAAAAAAGCTCATTTAGGACCTGCACTTACGAAGGGGGTAGGCAGCTGTATATCAGGGAGTAAACCTTCTGAGAATAAAAACAGCTGGAGCTTGTTAAGGTAATTACAGAGGGGAAAGGATAATGTACTGGGAACTCCTCAGAAGAATCTGATTTGTGGTGAGGGGAGAGAGATAATAGCTCATTTAGGAACGACTTGAACATGCTGCGTAGGTAGCTGTTTATCATTAAATATCTCCACTGAGATAAGAAAAGCAGTAGCTTAATAAATTAAGTACTTCCTGGTATGGTTACTGTACTGGTAAGTCCCCAAAGGAATCTGGATTTTGGTGAGGGAACAGATAAAAAAGCTCATTTAGGACCTGCACTTACGAAGGGGGTAGGCAGCTGTATATCAGGGATTAAACCTTCTGAGAATAAAAACAGCTGGAGCTTGTTAAGGTAATTACACAAGGGAAAGGATAATGTACTGGGAACTCCTCAGAAGAATCTGATTTGTGGTGAGGGGAGAGAGATAAAAGCTCATTTAAGAACGACATGAACATGCTGCGTAGGTAGATGTTTATCAGTAAATATCTCCACTGAGATTAAGAAAACCAGTAGCTTAATAAATTAAGTACTTCCTGGTATGGTTACTGTAAAGGTAACTCCCCAAAATAATCTGGATTGTGGTGAGGGAACAGAGAAAAAAGCTCATTTAGGACCTGCATTTTCGAAGGGGGGTAAGCAGCTGTTTATCAGGGAGTAAACCTTCTGAGAATAAAAACAGCTGGAGCTTGTTAAGGTAATTACACAGGGGAAAGGATAATGTACTGGGAACTCCTCAGAAGAATCTGATTTGTGGTGAGGGGAGACAGATAAAAGCTCATTTAGGAACGACATGAACATGCTGCGTAGGTAGCTGTTTGTCAGTAAATATCTCCACTTAGATTAATAAAAGCAGTAGCTTAATAAATTAAGTACTTCCTGGTATGGTTACTGTACTGGTAACTCCCCAAAAGAATCTGGATTGTGGTGAGGGAACAGAGAAAAAAGCTCATTTAGGACCTGCACTTACGAAGGTGGTAGGCAGCTGTATATCAGGGAGTAAATCTTCTGAGAATAAAAACAGCTGGAGCTTGTTAAGGTAATTACACAGGGGAAAGGATAATGTACTGGGAACTCCTCAGAAGAATCTGATTTGTGGTGAGGGGAGAGAGATAAAAGCTCATTTAGGAACGACATGAACATGCTTCGTAGGTAGCTGTTTATCAGTAAATATCTCCACTGAGATTAAGAAAAGCAGTAGCTTAATAAATTAAGTACTTCCTGGTATGGTTACTGTACTGGTAACTCCCCAAAAGAATCTGGATTGTGGTGAGGGAACAGAGAAAAAAGCTCATTTAGGACCTGGACTTATGAAGGGGGTAGGCAGCAGTATATCAGAGAGTAAAACTTCTGAGAATAAAAACAGCTGGAGCTTGTTAAGGTAATTACACAGGGGAAAGGATAATGTACTGGGAACAATTCAGAAGAATCTGATTTGTGGTGAGGGGAGAGAGATAAAAGCTCATTTAGGAACTACATGAACATGCTGCGTAGGTAGCTGTTTATCAGTAAATATCTCCACTGAGATTAAGAAAAGCAGTAGCTTAATAAATTAAGTACTTCCTGGTATGGTTACTGTACTGGTAACTCCCCAAAAAAATCTGGATTGTGGTGAGGGAACAGAGAATAAAGCTCATTTAGGACCTGCACTTTCGAAGGGGGTAGGCAGCTGTATATCAGGGAGTAAAAATTCTGAGAATAAAAACAGCTGGAGCTTGTTAAGGTAATTACACAGGGGAAAGGATAATGTACTGGGAACTCCTCAGAAGAATCTGATTTTTGGTGAGGGGAGAGAGAGATAAAAGCTCATTTAGGAACGACATGAACATGCTGCGTAGGTAGCTGTTTATCAGTAAATATCTCCACTGAGATTAAGAAAAGCAGTAGATTAATAAATTAAGTACTTCCTGGTATGGTTCCTGTACTGGTAACTCCCCAAAAGAATCTGGATTGTGGTGAGGGAACAGAGAAAAAAGCTCATTTAGGACCAGCACTTACGAAGGGGGGTAGGCAGCTGTATATCAGGGAGTAAACCTTCTGAGAATAAAAACAGCTGGAGCTTGTTAAGGTAATTACACAGGGGAAAGGATAATGTACTGGGAACTCCTCAGAAGAATCTGATTTGTGGTGAGGGGAGAGAGATAAAAGCTCATATAGGAACGACATGAATATGCTGCGTAGGTAGCTGTTTATCAGTAAATATCTCCTCTGAGATTAAGAAAAGCAGTAGCTTAATAAATTAAGTACTTCCTGGTATGGTTACTGTCCTGGTAACTCCCCAAAAGAATCTGGATTGTGGTGAGGGATCAGAGAAAAAAGCTCATTATGACCTGCACTTACGAAGGGGGTAGGCAGCTGTATATCGGGGAGTAAAACCTTCTGAGAATAAAAACAGCTGGAGCTTGTTAAGGTAATTACACAGGGGAAAGGATAATGTACTGGGAACAATTCAGAAGAATCTGATTTGTGGTGAGGGGAGGGAGATAAAAGCTCATTTAGGAACGACATGAACATACTGCGTAGGTAGCTGTTTATCAGTAAATATCTCCACTGATATTAAGAAAAGCAGTAGCTTAAAAAATTAAGTACTTCCTGGTATGGTTACTGTACTGGTAACTCCCCAAAAGAATCTGGATTGTGGTGAGGGAACAAAGAAAAAAGCTCATTTAGGACATCCACTTTCGAAGGGGTAGGCAGCTGTATATCAGGGAGTAAACCTTCTGAGAATAAAAACAGCTGGAGCTTGTTAAGGTAATTACACAGGGGAAAGGATAATGTACTGGGAACTCCTCAGAAGAATCTGATTTGTGGTGAGGGGAGAGAGATAAAAGCTCATTTAGGAACGACATGAACATGTTGCGTAGGCAGCTGTTTATCAGTAAATATCTCCACTGAGATTAAGAAAAGCAGTAGCTTAATAAATTAAGTACTTCCTGGTATGGTTACTGTACTGGTAAGTCCCCAAAAGAATCTGGATTTTGGTGAGGGAATAGATAAAAAAGCTCATTTAGGACCTGCACTTACGAAGGGGGTAGGCAGTTGTATATCAGGGATTAAACCTTCTGAGAATAAAAACAGCTGGAGCTTGTTAAGGTAATTACACAGGGGAAAGGATAATGTACTGGGAACTCCTCAGAAGAATCTGATTTGTGGTGAGAGGAGAGAGATAAAAGCTCATTTAGGAACGACATGAACATGTTGCGTAGGCAGCTGTTTATCAGTAAATATCTCCACTGAGATTAAGAAAAGCAGTAGCTTAATAAATTAAGTACTTCCTGGTATGGTTACTGTACTGGTAAGTCCCCAAAAGAATCTGGATTTTGGTGAGGGAATAGATAAAAAAGCTCATTTAGGACCTGCACTTACGAAGGGGGTAGGCAGTTGTATATCAGGGATTAAACCTTCTGAGAATAAAAACAGCTGGAGCTTGTGAAGGTAATTACACAGGGGAAAGGATAATGTACTGCTAACTCCTCAGAAGAATCTGATTTGTGGTGAGGGGAGAGAGATAAAAGCTCATTTAGGAACGACATGAACATGCTGCGTAGGTAGCTGTTTATCAGTAAATATCTCCACTGAGATTAAGAAAAGCAGTAGCTTAATAAATTAAGTACTTCCTAGTATGGTTACTGTACTGGTAACTCCCCAAAAGAATCTGGATTGTGGTGAAGGAGCAGAGAAAAAAGTTCAATTAGGACCTGCACTTACGAAGGGGGTAGGCAGCTGTATATCAGGGAGTAAACCTTCTGAGAATAAAAACAGCTGGAGCTTGTTAAGGTAATTACACAGGGGAAAGGATAATGTACTGGGAACTCCTCAGAAGAATCTGATTTGTGGTGAGGGGTGAGAGATAAAAGCTCATTTAGGAACGACATGAACATGCTGCGTAGGTAGCTGTTTATCAGTAAATATCTCCACTGAGATTAAGAAAAGTAGTAGCTTAATAAATTAAGTACTTCCTGGTATGGTTACTGTACTGGTAACTCCCCAAAAGAATCTGGATTGTGGTGAGGGAACAGAGAAAAAAGCTCATTTAGGACCTGCACTTACGAAGGGGGTAGCCAGCTGTATATCAGGGAGTAAACCTTCTGAGAATAAAAACAGCTGGAGCTTGTTAAGGTAATTACACAGGGGAAAGGGTAATGTACTGGGAACTCCTCAGAAGAATCTGATTTGTGGTGAGGGGGAGAGAGATTAAAGCTCATTTAGGAACGACATGAACATGCTGCGTAGGTAGCTGTTTATCAGTAAATATCTCCACTGAGATTAAGAGAAGAAGTAGCTTAATAAATTAAGTACTTCCTGGTATGGTTACTGTACTGGTAACTCCCCAAAAGAATCTGGATTGTGGTGAGGGAACAGAGAAAAAAGTTCATTTAGGACCTGCACTTAGGAAGGGGGTAGGCAGCTGTATATCAGGGAGAAAACCTTCTGAGAATAAAAACAGCTGGAGCTTGTTAAGGTAATTACACAGGGGAAAGGATAATGTACTGGGAACAATTCAGAAGAAATCTGATTTGTGGTGAGGGGAGAGAGATAAAAGCTCATTTAGGAAAGACAGGAACATGCTGCGTAGGTAGCTGTTTATCTGTAAATATCTACACTGAGATTAAGAAAAGCAGTAGCTTAATAAATTATGTAATTCCTGGTATGGTTCCTGTACTGGTAACTCCCCAAAAGAATCTGGATTGTGGTTTGGGAACAGAGAAAAAAGCTCAATTAGGACCTGTACTTACGAAGGGGGTAGGCAGCTGTATATCAGGGAGTAAACCTTCTGAGAATAAAAACAGCTAGAGGTTGTTAAGGTAATTACACAGGGGAAAGGATAATGTACTGGAAACTCCTCAGAAGAATCTGATTTGTGGTGACGGGAGAGAGATAAAAGCTCATTTAGGAACGACATGAACATGCTGCGTAGGTAGCTGTTTATCAGTAAATATCTCCACTGAGATTAAGAGAAGCAGTAGCTTAATAAATTAAGTACTTCCTGGTATGGTTACTGTACTGGTAACTCCCCAAAAGAATCTGGATTGTGGTGAGGGAACAGACAAAAAAGCTCATTTAGGACCTGCACTTTAGAAGGAGGTAGGCAGCTGTATATCAGGGAGTAAACATTCTGAGAATAAAAACAGCTGGAGCTTGTTAAGGTAATTACACAGGGGAAAGTATAATGTACTGGGAAATCCTCAGAAGAATCTGATTTGTGGTGACGGGAGAGAGATAAAAGCTCATTTAGGAACGACATGAACATGCTGCGTAGGTAGCTGTTTATCAGTAAATATCTCCACTGAGATTAAGAGAAGCAGTAGCTTAAAAAATTAAGTACTTCCTGGTAA